>NC_056739.1:1463013082-1463185972 GCF_019279795.1 Protopterus annectens
GACAATGTGTATGACTACATATGGTCTGGGTCTGTCAGTGTGTCAGGTTAATAGTACCAAACCTCTAAATGTGTCCCTGATGTTGTTATGCAGTGTCATTGATTCAGTGTTCATTCTTCCCCATTCGTATGAGAGGTCTGATAGTGACAGAAAGTGCATATTCTGCCGACTACCTTAGATAGATGATAGAATAATAGGGTTGGGGTTACCACCTGTCCACCTTTGCGAGGGACAATCCCCTTTCGGCAGTTGTGTCCTGCAAAATAATTGTAATTATGGCAAATGTCCTGTGATTTAGGACAAAGATATCCTATATTGACTGTAGTAGTTACATAAAACAATTATTTTGTATCTGAAACACCTAAATGTTATACGAAACAGTATAAGAAACTATAATGCTACAAGAATAACCTTTTCTTTAGGCAAAACAGTGAAGTACCCTCCTTTGTACTGGCTGTGGGTATGATGTTCTTCATCTCACATTGCTGCAGTCATAACCTGTGGGTAGTCCGCTGTCCTCGGGGTAGTCCGCTGTCCTCGGTCGGCCCGAATGCCAAAGTGTTAGGCTGGCGTCGGTCATGGTCGCTTAGATCTGACGTCAGTACGCCGTGGTAGCATGACCATATCCTCAGTCTTTCTTGCCACATGGTCCGAAGCAGAAGCAACGTTTGCAAGTGCCGTTCGGCGTCCTGAAATTTTCGTATTTTGAGTTTCAGACCGAAGACCAAGTTGGGGTAAGTACCCGTTGAATATTTTTGTCTTTTCTTGCCTCAGTTAAATCCGGATGTCAGAAAAAGTAAATAATTGTATTTCTTGTGGGAAGCAGATACCTCATAGGGATTACCACTCTCTCTGTATTCCTTGTTTGGGGCCTGAGTTGCTAAATTTAATAAGCGCACCATTAAGCGTAGGTTAGATTGTACTAGACTTGTCTTGCGGTGTAATTACAATATGCCGTCGGATCCTCTAAAGAAAAGATGTTAAAGTCTAAGCAGGATGGGTTCTTAGAAACTACGGTGGAATCTGTGGATCCAGCTGAGGTTTCAGCTGAATCTCAGGGGGAGCCTTTAATTTTGCAGGATGTGGCCTCTCAGGAGTCGGGTCAGGCTGAGGGGGCCTCTCAGGTTTCTGTAGTCCCTTCTCTGCATAAGGTGGTTAGGCCTTCTACTTCTGTCTCTAAAGCACCTCCCAAGGTCAGGCCTGGTTTGTCTTCCACTGGTGTCAGTCCTAGTTCTGTGCCTAAAAAGCATATGCTGAAGATGGCAGAGGATTTAATTACTTTAATCAGGGGTTCTATGCCCCCCCCCCCGGATAAGAGGCCTAGGGTGGAGCCAGAGGTAGAAGGATTGGAGCATTCCTCAGATTACTCTGAGTCTTCAGCTGAGGACATTCAGGATTTTCCTCCTTATTCTGATTCTGATGCAGAGGATTCTTGTCCTTCTGCTTCTCCTCCAGAGGATTTTTCCTTTTCTGAGACACTGCATTCCATGAGGGAGCATTTTAAGTGGGAAGGTCAGGATTTCTCAGATTCTCGTAAGAGGCTTAGGGAATTTTTATTTTTACCACAGCATAGGCCCTTGGCTATTCCCCCTGTTTTGGATGTTGTACAGGATGTTTTCTCTGAAGCTTCCCTTAATCCTGATTCTTTACCTCCTGCCCCTGTTAAACCAGACAGGTATTACAGAGTGCCAGAGGACCATAAATATTTGTATAAGAGCCCTAGAGCTGACCCGGAAACTATTAGCCAGGGACCTAAGGGTGTCAGGGCTTCTATTGTGAAGAATCCAGTCCCTCTGGATAAAGATTCTAGAGCTTTGGATAGGTGGGGTAAAAAAGTGTATACCTCTTCCACCCTAGCGATGAGGGCTTTGAATTGCCAGTTTCATATGCTGAAGTACCAGAATTTTCTATTGAGTCAGTTAAAATCTAAGGTTGATGCTTTGGCAGAGGGTATTGAGTGTAAAGAATTGCAAGATTTAGTTCATGCCTCTGATCAGGTGGGTAAGCATTCTTTGCAGTGTGGCTTTGATGCTCTTCAGGCTTCCTCCAGGGTGGCTGCCACTGGATCAGTTATTCGTAGGCACGCCTGGCTTAAGGATCAGAATTTGTCAGAGCATGTTAAAGCTCGAATTTTGGATGCTCCCCTTCAATCTGAAGTTCTGTTTGGTTCTCCTGTGGAGTCGGTTTTGAAGAAAATGGAAGACAAAGCTAAGTCCATGCAGACAGTTAAGGAATTTTTACAGGTGCAGCCCCCTAAGTTTAGCAGAAATTGGCCTGCTAAGGGATGGGCTTATCCTTCTTCTGATTTACAGTCTAGGGGCAGATCTAGATGTGGTAGGGGCAGAGCTCATGCTCAGGGTTCCTTCAGACCGAGGACATGGAGTTCCCCTGTACAATCTTCAGGTGAGGGCAGGGGTCAGCCTTTTCGTAAGCAAACCCAATGACCTGTATCTTCAGCTGCCAGATCCCTCCTGTCTGGCAGCTCCTCTGGGAGGAAAGTTGGCACTTTTCAGGCAAAATTGGCTTTTAGTCACCCAGGACAAATGGGTGTTGGACATTATAGATCGAGGCTACAAGTTTTATTTTCACACCTTGCCTCCTTTCAAAGGCATGCCAGACGTTCCTCCTCAGCAAAAGGTGGAGGCTTACAAACAGATTTCTTTACTTCTAAAAATGGGGGCTATCCAGGAGGTCCCTCCGTCAGAGGTGGGCCTAGGATTTTATTCTCGCCTGTTTCTTGTACCAAAGAAAACACTTGGAGGCCAATTCTGGATTTGTCTATTCTCAACACATACCTGGACATTCCAAAATTCAAAATGTTAACTTTACAACAACTTCTGCCTCTACTAGGCAAAGATCACTGGATGGTAACTCTGGATCTCAAAGAGGCTTATCTTCACATTCCTATCAGACCCAGATGCAGGAGGTTCCTCTGGGACTTTACATTATCAGTTCTCTGCATTGCCCTTTGGCTTATCTACTGCGCCCAGGGTGTTCACAAAGGTCCTGGCTCCAGTGATAGCCTTCTTAAGGATAAGGGGAATACAAATTTATCCTTATTTGGACGATTGCCTGATTCTTGTTCAAGACAAAGTCAAGTTACTTCACCATCTACAGTATGTTATGGCAGTGTTAAGGTGCCTAGGGTATTCTGTGAACGAAACAAAGTCCAGTCTAGTACCCTTTCAGGACATGTGCTTTCTGGGTGTGAGACTGAATACATCCTCTCAGATGGCGTTTTTGACCCCGGACAAACAAAGAAATCTTTCCCTTTACTTCCAAAAATTATCTCTACGGTCCAGGCTGACTGCAAGGACAGTCCTTCAAGCCTTGGGGTTCATGGCATCTTGTATTCTGGTGCTTCCCAATGCCAAACTGCATATGAGGAAGTTACAATGGTATCTCAAAAGCATATGGACTCAACACTGCCACGATTTGGACACTGTCATTCAGATGATTCCTTGCATTCAAAGGGAATTTTTGTGGTGGGCTCAGGAATGTCACCTAAACAAGGGACTCTCTGTGACCTGACCAGAGGCGAGTCAGATCTTAACAACAGATGCCTCAGACATGGCTTGGGGAGCACACCTCAATGGAAAATGGGTTCAAGACACGTGGCCTGCCAGACTTCTACATTTACATATCAACATGAAGGAGATGTTAGCAGTCCAATTTGCATTGATGGCTTTCAAGGATCTACTTCATCCAGGACAAGTGTTGATTCAAACAGACAACACAACTGTCATGTGGTACATCAACAAGCAAGGGGGAACCCATTCGTACCCTCTTTGCAGACAAGCTATGATTTTATGGGAGACTGCTCTCAGTTTGCACCTCACTCTTCAGGCAAGGTTTCTGCCAGGAGCACAGAACTCCTTAGCAGATGTTTTGAGCAGACAGATGGTGGATCCCCACGAGTGGAAATTGGATCCTCATGTATTTCAACAGTTGACAGTGGCTTGGGGGACTCCAGACATAGATCTGTTCGCTTCTCCACAAAATTTTCAACTGCCAAAGTTTTGCACAAAGATGTTTCACCCAAAAGCTTGGAAAGTGGATGCTCTATCTTTCAGTTGGAACAACCTTCACGTATATGCCTTTCCTCCTCTGCCTCTCCTTCCCAAGGTGCTCTTGAAGATCAGACAGGACAAGCCTTCCATGATTCTAATAGCTCCGGATTGGCCATGTCAGCACTGGTACCCTCTGCTGAGGAGTTTAGTTCGGCAGCCTCCTTGGCCTTTGCCACCAGTTCCACACCTTTTGTCCCAGGCAAGCAATCACTTCCTCAATATCAAGATACAGTCCCTGCATCTGACAGCCTGGCATATTCTGTTCTAGACCCTAGGGGGTCGCAGCTTCCACAACACGTTTTGAATGTCATTTTGGAGGCCAGATGGCCTAGTACAAGGAAAGCTTATGCTGATAAATGGAGGAGATTTTTTCTTTGGAGCAAGGCAAAGAGCTCTGATGTTTCAGTGCCTAATTTGAGTGTTTCACTTCAGTATCTTACAGAATTACTAGACAAGGGTTTGTCTTTCTCCTCTGTAAAAGTTCATGCTGCAGCTATTTCTGCTCACTATGACTGTGACCCACCATTATTCTCTCATCCTTTGTTTAAGCAATTTCTTAGAGGGGCAAAGAACATAAGACCCCCGCGTAGAGCTCCTACTCCTTCCTGGGATCTCAATTTTGTGTGGGAAAAACTCACCTTACCTCCTTTTGAACCTGCAGCTACATCTGAGTTGAAGTTTTTGTCTTGGAAGACTGCTTTTTTGTTGGCCATTACGTCTGCTAGAAGGGTATCTGAATTACAGGCTCTTATGGCAGTTGAACCCTTCCTGATATTTCGTAAGGATAGGGTATCCCTGCATACTAACCCTACCTTTATGCCTAAGGTTGTTTCAAATGTGGCTTTAAACCAATCTATTCATTTGCCTACATTTTATGCTGATCCCCAAAATAAAGGGGAAAAAATTTTGCACTCTTTGGATATTCACAGGCAGTTACGTTATTATTTGAGCAGAACTAAAGGGTTCAGACAGTCTCAACAGTTATTCATTTCCTTTGCCTTGGGTTCACAAGGAAAACCTGTGTCAAAGCAAACTATTTCTAAGTGGATTGGCCATTGTATTGCTTTTTGTTATTCTCATCATGGTAAGGAGGTTCCAGCTGGAATTAGGCCTCATTCCACTAGAGCAACTGCCACTTCTACTGCTTTTTTAAGGGAAGTAGCTACTAAGGATATTTTGGAGGCAGCTACTTGGAGTTCAGTGCACACTTTTTCTAGACATTACCATCTTCCTCTTTATTCCAAATCTAGGGCTGGGTTTGCCACTGCTGTTTTACAGGGCATGTTAGCAGCTCCTAATGCTATCTGATTTTACCAACCTCCCTTTACCTTTGCTTTGGGATTCTACCCACAGGTTATGACTGCAGCAATGTGAGATGAAGAACATAGTACAGTTTTGTACCTACCATAAATGTAGATGTTCAAAGATCCACATTGCTGCAGTCCAATTTTCCCTCCCTCCTTCCCCTCTGTAGTTTAGGGTGACTGGGTGGTTTGTGGTGTACCTATTGTTGCTATTTTGGTGATTGGGTGTTTTTTCTATTTTTGGCTATGGCCTTTCTTTGTAAGGCTTTCTGACATCTGGGGCAAGAAAGACTGAGGATATGGCGTCGGTCATGCGCTTAAGTACCACTGCGTACTGACGTCAGATCTAAGCAACCATGACCGACGCCAGCCTAACACTTTGGTATTCGGGCCGACCGAGGACAGCGGACTACCCCGAGGACAGCGGACTACCCACTGGTTATGACTGCAGCAATGTGGATCTTCGAACATCTACATTTATGGTAGGTACAAAACTGTACTTTTTGCCCTGCAAAATCTGACGCCACTACATAAAGGTCCTGTAGAGTTGCCACATTTTCAAATGCCCAAAGTGGGACATGTTCTGTAGAAATGTCAGATTTCCCAGGACAAAACATACTTACAGCTGTGCATAGTACAGAATTGTAATTATTTGCACAAATAAAAGCTTATTCTAGTAACATTTGAATTGATTATGCTACTTCACATAACATATAGAAGTTTCATATATAAAATAACTGTTTTATGCCACTGTTAAAGAAACATAGTATATATTTCTGTCCTGTAGTCTCAGGACATTTGCTATGTCTTGATTATTTTCACAGGACACAACTGCCTAAAGAGGGACTGTCCCTCACAAAGTGGGACAGGTGTTAACCTTACTGTCCCACCTTGGCCAATTGAAAAGGTGGCAAGCCTATAATAGGTATGCGGTAGCATGACTCAGCCGACGGATGTGGCTCCCGAAATCCTAATACTTGTCTGTATTGAAGAGTCTTGGTTCCCATGTATCAGCCAGACAGGAGCAGATTATATGAGGAACACACAAATAATATGATTAATTCACTGGACAGGCTGCCGATTCCGTACAGTCGAATGCCATGCCATCGACTAATGGGCAGCCATTCCTGATACTGTAGTCATGTAGTCCGATGTAATAGGCATCACAGGGTAATAGTGTGGTCCTCACTCCCACCCAGGTTTGTGAGTGTCAGATGCAAGCACCAATGTTGGTGCATTTGCAAGTGCAGGAGCGAGCGGTTGTAGGCCTGTTTGGCTACCAGTATGCGAGTAATTGCACTGGTAAAGCCGTGTAGAGGCTAACCAAGTGTAAGAAGCTGTAACCAGAGGTCAGCAGTGAGTAACACCGCACAAACCCACACACACACGCTCCCAACTGCTTTAATGTGCCTTACTCCCTCTGCATCCGATGGCCTTGTTCTGCCCTGCAACCAAACAAACGTCCTCTGCAAGGCTCGGAACCAGGACCCTGTACACACAGCTAATGTGAATTACCAATACACCATGTCAGATATACAGACAACAGACAGTACCACAAACATATCATACAGTGCAGTCATTCAACAGTATAGGAATGTATCCCATCATATAGATGTATGTGAGAGTGTTCATGTCCAGCATATAGCTAATACATATATAGAGATATATCAGGAACATACCATGTGGCAACAAAGCATTACAAACTAATGAAATGGGAAACACCAGCAACGCATGTATTATGTAGTGGTGTTGTTCTATGTGAACTCAAGATGCCCTCAGACAGACATGTGTCATTCATACATGCAAATAGTTGTACATTGTATACATCACTCTGTGCATGTAATGTACATTAACAGAACAGTACCTGTCCAATCATTATGTGTGAACAGTACTCTTGCAAGGTGCTGTGCGCTATATCATCATCATGATAAAGGTACATGGGATAACCATACAGGGACCAGTAGTGTTGTGTGTACAGTAGGGTCATCCTCATCAGGTGTACCTGGACCAGTTAGGAGTGATGTGCATACCAGGATCATGTGCCTGAGGGACAGGGGTGAGGGTAACAGGAGTATGTTGTGATGCATATTACAAGGGTTACATGTGTCCAGTGGGCACGTGTGTGAAATGGACAGCTATGTATAGGGCAGATGTAGTCCTAGGAGTGGATTGGCCTTATGTTTCTGTAGGTGAGGGTCGGATGTAGGGTAAGGAGTGTAGGTATGGCCATGGAGGATAGGTAGGGTAGGATCACAGACAAGACAGCATGCAGGGTTGGTATATGACACATGTGGGGGGATACATCCCAGACGGGGATGGGTGTTCTGTATTCACAAGACCATGGGAACAGTGGGACAGAGGTCCCCAGCCATGGGCAGCCACCACTGCACCTAAACAGCTGCAAAGGAGGCAGTGCTGGAGGCTGTCCAGGAGGGGCAGCATCACCCTGTAAATGTGGCACTCCGCCCTTGAGCTTGCGTATCTGGCTTGAGAATCCCTTAGTGAGCCCCCAGTGCAACACGTCTGGGACCGCACGACAGCAGACATGTACCTGTCTGGTCCTGCTCCCAGGGGGGACATGCTCCATCCTCAGTGGTGGTACCACCAGAAGGTGGTGCAGAACCAACAGAGGCTGACGTCCAAGGTTGGGCCCCAGATGTGCTAGTGCCCGGTGCCATGGTCAGCTGAAGTGGGACAGGAGGTTCTGCTGGGACCTCCCAACCCATTCAACCTAGGTGTTGCAGTTTAAACCCACATATGGCTTAGTGATAGACACCAGCATACAGGATTACCTACAACAGTATGCATAGATATCACCATCAACCCAACACAACAGATGGTATACATTTGCAGAGGGAGCACAACACATGCATATATACTGCATGCCATCTGTACAATGTGTAGTAGACGTGTGACCACAACTATGAACAGATGCCCATTATTTGCTTGTCACTGGGAACCCCAGACAGTGTCTGTCATACCACGGTTTCATGTGACACATGTCCAGTCAGGGATGCGATGGCAGTAACACATCCCTATCATCATGTACTGTCTGCAATCCTCACACTATGATTCTGCTGTGCACAGCTGTGTGTTCAGTGTGTAATATAAGAAACAAATGGTTGCACACACTGACCATTTCACAGATGGCCCTACAGATGGGGGTCCCTCGTGAACAGAGTACTGTCATGTCTGTATTAAAACATGCAGAATAGTCATTACCACACACATGTTAAACAGGCAGTAGTCTCAATGCAGCATAGCTACACTTGCATGCTGTAGTCATGTGTGGCACATCAACCTCCTGTCTTTAGGCTATTTCCCACTGTGTATAATGTTTGAGGTACATCCAGATATCATCTGTGATGCTGTGTCAGAACACCACATTCAGATACCACTTACAGCGACTGTCATGGCCAAATACCAACATGTTTTCCCTAGATAGTGTACTGTGTTTATCATGCGAATAGCTATGGGAACACCATCACAGCTGTCCACATGCAATCAACTAGAGGAGGACTGCTATAGGTGCAGAGGCCATCACCTGACCATGTCCATCACTTACAATACACATGCTGCTGCTGAGCAGGTGTACTCCTTCACATCCACCAGAGAGTGTGTGGGTGGGACAGGCAAAGTACACCAGGGAAGGGCTTGGAGACATAACCCTAAGCATCATCTGCCACATGCCTAACAGTAAAGGGGTCAAACCCCTGACTGACTACTCATTACTATTACATGTGCATGATGTTACTACATGTGCCACAAAGGCGACATGTTGCTGTGCTGTAAGAACATATATGCGTGTAGGTGAGTGACATCTGCAACAGAGATGTAGTAGACATACATTAGGTGTGGCACACATGGCTGTCCACGTGAACGGATGCCATTGTCACCACAACCACACTCTCTAATGGACACGCATTGACACTCTTTGCCAGGGCCACAAATACACAATTTAACTACTTAGTTTGCCACACTGCAGTAATGCACAGTCTACATGCACCACAGGGGATATCTGGAGGTTCTATGGGCTAGGGCTTGTGAAAGTGTTTGACATCTGTTGGTATGCCAACGAGGGTTATACTGGGAGTGACTGTGGTTGGGAGCATCAAAACCCACACACTGACACAAGGTGCCAGTACTGGCATGCATGTATGCATTGCTTCATGGGTGTGTAATGGGTAGCTGTGCAAGATGGCTGTACAAGGCTGGGTGAGGGGTAATCCTTGGCATTGCATCACCTGACAATGGTTTGCAGTGCAGGGGTGTAGTGTCTGCAATGTCCCACACAGATAGGTACTGCATGATCTGCCCTGACATCCTGGTTACCATTGTGTATGGCCATAGCATTGCAATGCATGCCATGTCTGTGTTTGATAGTCCTTCACATGGACATTGCCTGGGGATGTGCTTGTCCCACAATACTGTACAGTGGCATGTACAGGTGTACCTGGTTTGGCAGGCACATGTTGTGTACACAGCCTGTTATCCCCTGATATGCCAATACTGGCCTGGTGTGGCAAAATCTGCTTATAGTGAGCAGGTCGACCCTGCACCTGCATTGATAGTATGGTACAGGTATTCCATAGTGTCAGTGGCATGGGTCCATACAGGGCAGATGTGTACAGCATTGTATGGCCTCTGTGGATCACATTTGATGGCACCACATATGTTGCAGGCATCCAGTGTGGAACATAGTGAAGGCACAATGCCCACATTCATGTGCCCATTGTACTGCTGTACAGGGTGCCATGTCCTCTGCAGGCCACTGCATTCACACCATGCCTACTATCTGTCATCAATGTGCATGGTACTAGCAACATAGTGGGATATCCTAGGCAAGTTTGTTTGCGCATGGCACATGGGTGCGGGACATATACCGGGTACTAGTAGGGTTGCATACTTTGTTCACCAGGCCTTTTGCCAGATGTAGGGGTATGGCTTGACAACACAGTCCCATGGCTGACTGGCAGCTGTACTCCTTGTGAGGTAGCCAATGTGTCATAAGATGGACACCATATAGGAAAACTACAAAATCCACTCCCCAACATGTCCAATGGTAAGGCATTCACAGCCACCTTTACACCGGCTCTGACAGACAAACACACACTTGCCACATCCTGTATACAAACCCCTACCTACCATATCACACTGCAGCAATATGCTTTTAGGGCACGAGCTACGGTGAATACTGGGTTGCAGCATGCCTACAGGTGTATACCTAGGTGGGTGACAACAACAGGAATGACAAAGGTGGTCATGTGATTTGTACAGAGAGTGCATACTCTACAAAGCACTGTACTTGTCTCATGCAGGCAGACACACACACACACTTGGCATGTCTGGGATTAGAACACCTACCTAACTATTTTAGCACACTACAGCATTACACAGTTACAGAACATGCTACCCAGATTACTGGGACACAGCACTCCCAGAAGTGTATTTGTAGATGGGTGACATCATCAGCCTTGCCAAAGGTGGGTGTAAGAATTGTATGGAGTGTGAGCAGTCTAAAAGCATTTTTCAGTCCTCAGGCAGATGGGGACAAAGACACATACACACACACACTTGGCAAGTCTGGGATTAGAACACCGACCTAACTACTTTATTACACTACAGCATTATGCAGTTACAGAATGACTACCGAGACTACTGGGACACAGCACTCCCAGAGGTGTATTTGTAGGTGGGTGACATCATCAGCCCTGCCAAAGGTGGGTATAGGAATTGTATGGAGTGTGAATAGTCTAAAAGCATTTTTCAGTCCTCAGGCAGACAGGGACAAACACACACACACAAACACGCACTTGTCAAGTCTGGGATTAGAACACTGACTTAGCTACTTTATTACACTACAGCATTACGCATTTACAGAACGCGCTACCCAGATTATGGGACACAGCACTCCCAGAGGTATATTTGTAGATGGGTGACATCATCAGCCTTGCCAACGGTGGGTATAGGAATTGTATGTAGTGTGAGCAGTCTAAAAGCATTTTTCAGTCTTCAGGCAGAAAGGGACAAACACACACACGACAAGTTTGGGATTAGAACACTAAACTAACGACTTTATTACACTACAGCATTACGCAGTTACAGAACGCACCACCAAGATTACTGGTACACAGCACTCCCAGAGGTGTATTTGTAGATGGGTGACATCATTAGCCCTGCCAAAGGTGGGTATAGGAATTGTATGGAGTGTGAGCAGTCTAAAAGCATTTTTCAGTCCTCAGGCGGATGGGCACAAACACACACACACTTGGCAAGTCTGGGATTAGAACACTGACCTAACTATTTTATTACACTACAGCATTTCACAGTTACAGAATGTGCTACCGAGACTATTGGGACACAGTACTCCCAGAGGTGTATTTGTAGGTGGGTGACATCATCAGCCCTGCCAAAGGTGGGTATAGGATTGTATGGAGTGTGAGCAGTCTAAACGCATTATTCAGTCCTCAGGCAGATGGGGACAAACACACACACACACACACACACACACACACACACACACACACACACACACACACACACACACAAACTCTCTTGGTAAGTCTGGGATTAGAACACTAACCTAACTACTATATTACACTACAGCATTACGCAGTTACAGAATGCGCTACTGAGATTACAGGGACACAGCACTCCCAGAGGTGTATTTGTAGATGGGGTGACATCATCAGCCTTGCCAAAGGTGGGTATAAGAATTGTATGGAGTGTGAGCAGTCTAAAAACATTTTTCAGTCCTCAGGCAGATGGGGACACGCACACACACACACATGCCAGTGGTGGGAATGGAACACCTGCCTATCTACAGATCACTATTACAATACTGCATAGTTATGGAGTGTGAGCAGTCAAAGCATTTTTCAGTCCTCAGGCAGACAGGGACAAACACACACACTCACATGACAAGTATGGGATTAGAACACCGACCTAACAACTTTATTACACTACAGCATTACGCAGTTACAGAACACGCCACCGAGACTACTGGGACATAGCACTCCCAGAGATGTATTTGAAGATGAGTGACATCATCAGCCTTGCCAAAGGTGGGTATAGGAATTGTATGGAGTGTGAGCAGTCTAAAAGCATTTTTCAGTCCTCAGGTAGACGGAGACAAACACACACACACTTGGTAAGTCTGGGATTAGAATACTGACCTAACTACTTTATTACACTACAGCATTTTGCAGTTACAGAACGTGCTACCGAGACTACTGGGACACAGTACTCCCAGAGGTGTATTTGTAGGTGGGTGACATCATCAGCCCTGCCAAAGGTGGGTATAGGAATTGTATGGAGTGTGAGCAGTCTAAAAGCATTTTTCAGTCCTCGAGCAGACAGGGACAAACACACACACACACTCTCTTGGCAAGTCTGGGATTAGAACACCAACCTAACTACACTACAGCATTACACAGTTACAGAATGTGCCACCGAGATTACTGGGACACAGCACTCCCAGAGGTGTATTTGTAGATGGGTGACATCATCAGCCTTGCCAAAGGTGGGTATAGGAATTGTATGGAGTGTGAGCAGTCTAAAAGCATTTTTGTATAGGAATTGTATGGAGTGTGAGCAGTCTAAAAACATTTTTCAGTCCTTAGGCAGATGGGGACAAACACACACACATGCCAGTGGTGGGAACAGAACACCTGCCTATCTACAGATCACTATTACAATACTATATAGTTATGAGTCGCACCACACAGACTACACATTTCAAGGCTGTCATTATGACCTTCTAGGAATGCGGACATCAACAGGGATGCTGGCAGTTAAGATGTACATACCTGTGAACCTGTGTGTTTAAAGTAGGAAACCATCCTGACCTGGATATGCCCATCTGTGGAATTGACGACTACTATCACTATACAGGGTTACAATGGCCATATCCATACACAGAGACACATAACTGACACAAGGTGTCACTGGGCATGCTCACACACTTAGTAGCAGAGGGCTGTTCGGAATGCACTTTGTGTCCATCTACACAAGGTTATACTGGGCATGCTCATACACTTAGTAGCACAGGGCTGTCTGGGATGCACTCTGATTCTAAACACAGAAGGCCACAGTGGCCATGCTATTACAGGTAGATGTAAAGAACACATTGTAATGGGCTCTGGTGTTACTAGTTGTCATTGTTAGCAGGAACGCTGCTCTACATATATCTGACACCTGTCTTTTACACAATGTCTGCTGCTGTCCATCACCTTAGATGTACCATCCTATACCAAGCACAATATCACCACTTGCAGTGTTGTCTTGCTAGGAGTGGAAACTGATGACCAAAACAATGAGCCTTGCTAGAAGTAGCAACTGCTTGACCAACACAATGAGCCAATGTCCTGCTGTAGGTACGAGGTTGCCCAGTGTTTGTCATTCTGGGATGACATGACTGACAGTAGACAGGCCTTTGACACATATCACATGCATCCATGATTCAAGGGAGTGGGGATAATACCCAAGTGCTACTCAATGCCAGAAGTCTGAACCTCAAAATGCACGCACTCGAGGCACTCCTCAGTATGGAGAAAATCGATATATTGGCAGTAACAGAAACCTGGTTTAAGGCTCCAGAGAGCACCCCAGCACTACCAGGCTACAACTCATATCATACATTTTGGCCACAGAACCCAAACTGAAATACAAAAGGTGGGGGCATATCCATATTCATCATGGATACCCACACCTCCAGGTTAATGGCACAGCACGATGCTTCAGAGATCATCCATGTGCAACTAACAATGGGCAAAACTGCAATTCAAATTGTAGCTTGCTACAGATTACCCACCATGTCCCAGGACCCCCATTCTGCATTCCTGGAAACACTGGGAAACATAAAGGTCCTACCAAACACCCTAATATTGGGTGATTTCAATTATCCAAACATTAACTGGAAGAACTACTCAAGTAATAACTCCCTTGCCTAACATTTTCTAGAATTTATAAACTCAAATGCCCTGGTTCAACTGGTCAACACTCCCACCAGAGGTGACAACATAATGGACCTGGTCATCACCAACATGGGTGACTGGTGTTTCACACCGGAGGTCAACCCCTCGCTGGTTAGATCTGACCATAAACAAATCACTTTGGATATCCACATTCCACCCCCACCCCTGGACAAGAAAACCACCATGAAAAACTTTTCAAAAGCAAACTTCACGTTACTTAAGACCGAGGTGGAAAGTTTCAAAGCCCCCATGCTGAAGGATAATGCTGTCCAAGCTGCAAAATTCTTTACTAATGCATTCTACGGGCACCTACAACAATGCATGGATCATGCCATCCCAAGCAAAACCAAGACTCACTCCTACAAGAAAAGGAAACCAGTCATGCAAAATCTGAAGGTAATGCTACTCAATGCTAGAAGTCTAAACCTCAAAATGCACTCTCTCGAGGCACTCCTAAAAATGGAGAACATCGATATCTGTGCAGTAACTGAGACCTGGTTCAAGGCTCCATAGAGCACCCCTGCAATACCAGGCTACAACTCTTACCACACTTTTCGGCCACCGAAGCAGGACCGAAACACTAAAGGTGGAGGAGTGTCAATATTCATCAAGGATATTCACACCACCAGGCTAGTTGCCCAACACAATGCGTCTGAAATTCTCCAGGTGCAACTAACACTAGGTAAGACTGCAATCTAAATTGTAGCTTGCTACAGATCCCCCACCATACCCTAAGATTCTCACTACACCTTTCTAAACATACTGGAAAATATTAAGATAGAACCAAACACCCTAATACTGGGTGATATTAACTACCCTGCCATTAACTGGGAAAGCAACTCATGTACCAACACCTTTGCCCAGTGGTTCTTGGAATTCATAAATTCCAACGCCCTGGATCAACTAATCCATAGTCCCACCAGGGGCTCCAATATCCTAGACCTGGTCATTACCAACATGGGAAATCGATGCTCCACACCTATGGTCACCCCCTCGTTAGTCACGTCTGACCATAAGCTAATCACCCTTAACATCCACATTCCACCCCCAACCCCCAGTAAGGAAACCTCCATAAAAAACTTCTCCAAAGCCAACCTCATACTACTCAAGTCAGAAGTGACAAACTTCATGACACCCATGCAGACGGGAGCTGAAAGTTCAACTGCTGAATCCTACACTAAAGCACTGTACAAGTACATCCACTCATGCATAAATCGTGCCATCCCAAATAGAACTAAGATGCTCTCATCCAAAAAAAGAAGCCAATCTGGCGGTCCCCTGCCATAAACAAACTTTACAACAAAAGGAAGAAACTGTTGCAGAAAAGAGGAAAATCCTAGGATGCAAAAAACTTCCTTACCAACCTCAGTAAGAAACTGAGATCCCTCATAAAATCCTCCAAAGCTAGTTACGAAAATAAAATTGCCAAAGATTCCAAAGACAACAACAAGGCATTCTATAACTATGTCAAGAATCTAAATAGCAATGCTCAGATCTGCTCTGAGCTAAAACAGAGTGGCATTAAATATACTGATCCCAAGGATATCGCCAATATCATGGCAGATCGATTCAGTGCCAACTTCACCCCCCCTCACCCCCTAAATGGTCCATCTCAACACTGGAAGATTGTAAAATTCCGATAATAATGGCCACACAGGTAAAAAATGCACTCTCCAAAGCTAAGAATACAACATCCATGGGACCAGATGACATCCCGGGCTGTGTACTACATGAACTACAATATGAACTGGCACCTCACCTAAGTGTCATGTTTAATCATAGCCTCACCTCAGGTTTCATGCCCACTGAGTGGCGCACAGCTACAGTTATCCCACTCCACAAGGGGGGATCCACCTTGGATCCCGGAAACTACCATCCCATCAGTCTGACAAGCCTTATCTGCAAGGCCATGGAGCGTATTATCATGGAACTTATAAACAAAGACATTGGCAACCTTCAAACACTGAACCACACCCAGTTTGGGTTCGTGAAGGGCCGATCTTGTCTCCTGAACTTGATTGAATTCTTCAAATCAGTCTCCAGAGCCATGGACAAGGGTAAGGTGGTCCACACAGCCTATCTAGACCTTGCCATGGCCTTTGCCATCATCCCTCACTCTGGAATCATAGATAAACTTACTAAGCTGGGCATTAATCCCTACATCACCCAATGGGTTGCTAACTGGCTTATTGATAGAACCCACACTGTAGAAGTAACCGACTCCAAATCCAGCTCCAGACAAGTGACAAGTGGAGTACCGCAGGGTTCAGTCCTGGGACCGCTCTTGTTTGGCATCTACTTCTCTGAAGTACAGGCCAACATTAAGGGACTCTGGATAACAAAGTTTGCAGATGACTGCAAACTGGGAGCCATTATTGAATCCCCAAATGATGTGGATACTCTACAAAAGGGCCTTACAGAAACAGATGCTTGGTGCCAGAGCCATGGGCTCACGCTCAATGCCAAGAAATGTATAGCTATCCCCTTTGGGAAAAAACATGTATCCGTGAATTACCATATAGGTGGCAGAACACTAAACACTGAAAGTTTGATAAGAGACTTAGGGACACAGGTGGACAGTGGTCGCACCTTCGATAACCACATCACCACAACAGTCAGGAAATCCATCTATGTGGCACACCTCATCACTAAGGGCTTTTCATCCAGAAAAAGGAGGTCATTGTTCCACTGTACTCATCCCTCATTAGACCCATTATAGAATACAATGCCCCGTTTGGTATGTACCTCTCAAGACATCTGCAACAACTGGAAAGGCCACAGAAATACCTCACTAAAAGAATCACAGGCCTAAAGTGGATGCCCTATGCTAACCACCTTAAAAAACTCCAGCTATACTCTGTCGCATATCGTCTACTCAGAGGCAATCTTTGCTTAACATACAAGGCCATGTCAAACCCAGTGCTGTTGGACATGCTACACTTAAATAAATCCCAATCCCTCAGAGTCACATGCTCCAGGGATCTAAACCTTGTCATCACAATAAACAAAACATGCTGGAGGGATAGATTCCTGACCCAGAGACTCCCCAGACTCTGGAATAGATTGCCCATACATGTCAAGCAGAGTGCCTCTTTGGCCCTCTTCAAAAGGAACCTTGACGATTTGATGGGAGAAAGGAAATTCACCCCGGGGATCATGTTAGTCACCCTGCTAGACAGGGGTCCAGGGAAGTAAATAGTGTGGGAAGAAATAGCCAGGGAATTGTTATGGCTAGGCTTGTATAGGCCCTAGGGCTGATAGCCTAGTACCAACCTATGAACCTATGAACCTATGTAGAGTCCATGAAATCACAGGCACTCAGGTTAAAACAGCCCTCTCCAAAACCAAAAACAGCATCAATGGGACAGGGCGGTATTCCAGGCTGCATCCTACATGAGTTCAAAGACGAACTTACCCCTCACCTAAACACACTGTTCAAACTCAGCATCTCCACAGGCTACATACCCATACAGTGGCACACAGCAGCAGTTATTCCACTCCACAAAGGTGGAGCCACAACAGACCCCGGGAGCTATCGCTCTATAAGCCTGACTTGCTTGGTCTGCAAGGCTATGGAGTGCATCATCATGGAACTCATTAACAGAAACATTGGGAACCTCCAAACACTGGACCCTACCCAGTTTGGCTTTGTTAAGGACAGATCCTGCCTCCTAAACCTGGTGGACTTCTTTGAGACAGTTACCAAGGCTATAGATGAGGGAAAGGTGGTACACACAGCCTACCTAGACCTCACAGAGGCCTTCAACACCATTCCCAATTCTGGTATTATAGACAAGCTCACCAGCCTGAACATAAACCCCTACGTCACAAGATGGGTTGCCAACTGGCTCACGTACAGATCCCACATGGTGAGAGTTGCGGGAGCTAGGTCCGACTCTAAATCGGTTACAAGTGGAGTTCCCCAGGTCTCAGTCCTAGGACCCCTCCTGTTTGGCATATACTTCTCAGAGGTACAGGCAAGCACAGGAGGACTATGGCTGACCAAGTTCGCAGATGACTGCAATCTAGGGGCTATAATTGACTCTCCTGCTGACACAGACATCCTCCAAAAGGGTCTCACTGAGACGGATACCTGGTGTCAAAATCATGGCCTCAAGCGAAATGCCAAAAAGTGCATAGTCATCCCCTTTGGAAAAAAGAAAGTACCCACAAACTACCACATAGGTGGTAGTCTCCTAAATATGGAGGATGTAATAAGGGATCTGGGGACCCAAGTAGATAGTAATCTCACCTTTGATAATCAAATTGCCAAAGTGGTTAGAAATCCTTCTATGTGGCCCACCTAATCAGAAAAGGGTTAGCATCCAGATCAAAAGAGGTCATTGTGCCCCTCTACTCATCACTCATAAGACCCATCATAGAGTACAATGCCCCATTTGGGATGTACCTTACAAGACACCTGCAACAGCTGGAAAGACCACAAAAGTACCTCACCAAGAGGATCACTGGCCTCAAACAGATGCCCTATGCAGCTCAACTGAAGAAATTACAGCTGTACTCGGTTGCATACCGCCTACTCAGAGGTGATCTCTGCCTGACATACAAGGCCATGTCCAACCCAGAATTGATGGACATGCTCCACCTAAAGAAAACCTTATCCCCACAAGCCACATGCTCTAGAGATCTAAACCTCACCACAACAATAAATAGGACGTGCTGGAGGGATAGATTCCTGTCTCAGAGACTTCTCATGCTTTGGAACAAAATCCCAATCTACATTAGGCAGAGCTCCTCGCTGACACTCTTCAAAAGAAATCTTGATGAGTGGATGGGAAACAGAAAGTTTATCTCGGGGATCACCTCAGTGGCTCTGCTGGACAGAGGCACAGGGAACTAAACTAAGGGGGCAGCGAAAGCCAACACATTCTGGCTAAGCTTATAAATGCCTTCAGGCAGATAGCCTAGTACCTAGCTATGAACCTATGAACCTAAATTGCATCCGCCCATATAGTGCCATTCCAAGGCAAATGTCCTAAACACAGGATAACACCCTGACACCTAGAGGACAACTGCATTGTATGCTTATGCTAACCAGTGCTAGATGTGTAGCGTCCATAATCACAGCTGCTCACTGTAGATCCAACAATGGGGAGTACTAACATCTGTGCAGTGAGGAAGGATTCCAAGATGGCCACCGACTAGTCTAGTCCTTACTCTCTGAGCTCCTCACAGCTATTTAACTTTTGGTTTTTTTTACAACTTTATATCAACCTTTTTCCTCAAATTTTTATACTAAAAGATTTTATAAATCTTTTGGATTATTTTTTATTCTGGACTTATTATCCTGGGATTTATTTTACCTCAGAACATTCTTGGTCTCTCTGCTGCTGGGACTCCTACTGCTCCAGTCTGTTCCTGGTTCCTGGTATCCTGTTGACTGCATTCCATTTCTGGGCATGGCTACAAAATCTGACTCCATGGAGACTCAGCCTACAAAGGCCAAATATACTTCAATGCTCTCTCATGAAAAAGATTCAGGTTCAAAAAGACTGAAATCATCTAGACAACCTACAGAAACTATTAATGTAAGTAATAAAGATTTAAATGGCTCAAATTTCCTTTTAGAAGAACTAAAAATAGCATTAAAACCAATCCAAAGTGCTATACAAAACTTTTCAGAACAGTTTGCAGACTTTAGTAAATCTTTAAAGCAAATAAACAATAGTATTGTTACTATTGAAAATAAAATCTTAGCTTTGGAAGTTAAAACAGACTTATTGGAAAGTGACTTTCAATCTAGAGATAAAACTATTTCAGATTTACAAGCTAAAATATTGGATCTGGAAGCCAGGAGTCGAAGAAATAACATCATTATTCGTGGTTTACCTGAATCTTATGACAATAAAAACTTGTTATCTGTGACTAAAAATATCTTTGAAACACTGTTAAATTGTGAAGCTTCTTCAAAATCTATAATTGTAGAGAGAGCACACAGAGCACTAAAGCAAGATTCTTCCACACCAAGGTTAATTTATACTAAGTTACTAAACTTTCAAGACACTTTCCAGATCCTAGAAACTGCTAAAACAAAGAAACAATTCATATGGAAGTCTCACAAACTATCATTTTCCCAAGATCTTCCTGCACAGATCAAATTAAATAGATAAAACTAGCCCCTATTGTGCTGACTTGATAAAAGAGGGATTAGATTTCGAATGGCTTATCCTAATACCTTGTCTTTCACAGCTAATGACAAAAGATTTGTATGTTCAGATCCTAAAGATGCAAAAGACATTTTTCTTAAAACATTTAAAAGCTTCCTGACACTGTATCTTAATATTCTACTGTTAAAGAACTACAATAAGGTTTTATTTTTTCATTTCTTTACTCTGACAGTATTTGTGTTACATGATTTGTAATTCTGGTGTGACATAATTATATTAGCTTAAGAACTTGTCATGTAATTTACACATGATGGATTTGGTGTGACAGTGTGCAGTGACAGGATATATGCTTGTTAGATTTGTGTGGATTAATAGAAGCATTTAAATTGCTGTATTTACTTTTTTTCTCTTTCTCTCACATATGCTTGCTGTGTAAATAGATAATATGTTAATTTTACTACAAGCTTTTGAGTTACAGCCTTCTGTGTAAGCTAAATGATTTTTGGAGGGAAAAACATTCCATCTCAACATTTTAGCAAGAAAATCTTCCCCTCAGAGTTCCAGCTGATGCTCTGCATGAACATACACTACAGTCTCTCTGAGATGGATGGTGATGTCATCATTTGTGAGGAAAGAAGGACAGTTTCAAATACACAAGTCTGCTTGTTTTCAACAAGTATTCAATAGTGCTAACTTTTTAATAGATCTGGCTATTATTTAAAGTGTTTTCTCTTCATAAATGAAGGTTGCTTTTTAAATTTAAACAGATTCATGTCACATAATATATTCAGTGACTTTTAGTGTGTCTGCATGACTTCAAAGCAAGCTGCTACTTTCATAAAGCAGAGTGAAAATGTTTCTGGAAACAAATGAACAGGTTAGTTTTATATATTAAAATTCTAAAGGATGTGTAAGGAAATGAACATATTTTCCTATTCAGAATATTTTTCATACAATATTTTATATTATACTGAAGTGTTTAATTTGACAAATGTTACAAAGTATACCTGTTCATATGACAGTTTCATGTTCTTTCTATTCTCTGCTCTCTTTCTTCTCAGAGGCTGGATGTGATATTTATGATTAGTAGTTTATGTTTAAGAAAGCCTTTACTTATTTGAAAGGTTTGAAATAACTATCTTTAATATGATTAGCTGAATCTACCTGTATATATTTAAACCCTTAGATTTACTGCATTTAGCTTGCTTGTTTCTGTTTTAATTAGATGTTCAAAATGTTTACTTTAAAAGCCTTGTCTTTTCATGCTGTTTTGCTATGTTACATCTATAGCTTAGAAGAATAGTATAGCTACATAACCTAACAGAGTCATTAGTAAAATATTCAAAAGTAGATTTAAAATGATATGTATGCACATTGTTGTACATTCAGTCCAATATATATGATGCTGTTTAAGTTACTATTTAATAATATAATTATACTTTATTCATGTATATTAACTAGTGTTAAAAACCTTACAGCTTATAATATTTCATTTTGAATAGTTCCTGTACTACTACTATCTAGTTAATAGATGCATCTCCAGACTGAATTGTTTTTCATTTTGAGATATGGTTGCTTGGTAGTTGTTTTTGCTTTATTTGAACTATAACTAAATACTCATTCTACAAGTATTAGTGCTTTTATCATACTAATGGTCATGTTGATTAATGAAATTATCACTAAAGTACTAAAGAAGGTTCAGTAGATAGTGCATGACTATTATCTTTAGTTCAGTAATGCTATGCTTATTTACTTATATTATAATGTTACCAGTTGGTTTTGTTATACTTATATATGTTATCTTACATATCTTTCAGTTTTAATTGTATTACTTCTTATGATAGAGTGTTCTAGTTAAGCAGAGTGTGATTTATTTATTATTTACTTGTTTCTCTTTCTCTTGAAATACTTGAGGAAATACATTTAATCACTATAAATTTCAATTTAAGGATAGGAGCTTTAGATTAGTATTAGAAGTAGGGATTAAGCATGTTGGACGTCTTGAAATTAGTTAATTTTGTATATATTTTCAGTAGTATTACTCGGACTTTATGTTATGTTAGGCTTCCTTTGAGTAATTTGTATTCTAACTTGAGGTTATTATTATCTATAATTACAATGTTTTTTATGTTCTGCTGCTCTTCCTTTATCACAGGGTGATTGGTGTGTAGGCACTAGGGTTAGGATAAAGGTTATTATTATACATATCATGTTTCTTAAAAAACTTTTTCTTTTTTTTCAACAAATGTTATTTGATGACTTGCTTGAATACTTAAAGACTGTTTTTTCTTTTATTTTTTTCTTCTTGTTTTTAATGTTGTGTTGGATTTGCACCTTGAGTTCACTTTTATAGCATCAATAATGATTATACTTGTAGAATATGCCTGTTGACATAATTTTAGATTCTTGGAATGTTAGAGGCATTCAAGATAAAGCGAAAAGTCACTATTATTTCATATGATCTTTAAATCACAGGCTAACATTTGTTTTATTTAAGAGACCCATATTTCATTGATTGGAATAAAGAGTTAAAAAATGGATCAAAAGATTATAGCTTCAGGTGACTCATCTAACTCCAGAGGTGTAGCTATAATCATTAAGCAAAAATTCATTGGGAATATTATTGATGAGAAATTTGATGATGAGGGAGGTGGTGCTTATTTACCGCTTCTATTGCTGGTTTGGACAAACCCTTATTAATTTTAAATCTATATGGCCCATGTAATTCACAACATTTGTTCATTTTAAAAATTTACAATATTCTTGCATCCTATAAGGATCATCATATTATAGTGGGTGGTGACTGGAATGCAGTTATAAACCCTGTAATTGATCGTTCCCACTGTCACCTATAATCTTCAATCTACTCTGGCTATAAATGATTTGATGACAGAATATAATTTAATAGATCCCTCTGCACTGTTAAAAGTATAAACAAGAATGATATATATACTTATTATTCTAAGTGCTATCATTCGTGGTCCAGATTAGACTTCTTTCTAATTTCAGATTATATTTCAAAATATATTGTGGACTTTACTACAGAACCCAGATTCTTTTCGGATCACTCAAGAATTTCACTAAAATTGAACATAAAACCCAATATCAAAAATAAAACTATGTTTAATAAGTGGACCTTAAATAATAACTTATTGTCAAATGAAGATATTTGCAAACAAGCTTCAGAAATCCTAAATGAAATGGTGAATAGTCTTGAATCATCTGACATTCCTTATGACATACAATGGGCTGCATGTAAAGCAAGATTAAGAGGTTTATTTATTAGTAAAGCTGCTTTTTCAAAAACAATACTTTAAGAAAGAGGAATTCTTAAAATCAAGAATTTCTTCGTTGGAAAATCATCTTAGTCTGAACTATGATGCTACTTTAGAAAACAAATTTTGATTGTCAGAAAGATTTAATTCTGCTTCACCAAAATAACCTCTCCTTAGCTGAACAAAAGCTACTTGCTTCATATTCAGAGTGGGCCCAGGTTCCATCTAAATTGTTAGCGAGAATTATTAAAGTTAACTTCAGAAATCCAAATATTACATCTTTATCTTATAATAACAGATTATATAATACTGATGAAGAGATTATTCAACTTTTCACCTCTCTTTACACTGAGTTATATTCAGGTTCTTCTAATTCTGTTAAAGATAATCACTCAAAATTCTTTTAGACTCTTTGCAGTTCCTAAACTTAATGATAATCAGCAAAAACTACTTTCTACCCCTATATCAGTACAAGAAAGGATTCAATAGATAATCTTAAATTGGGTAAATCTCCGGACCTGATGGTTTTACTCCAGAATTTTTCAAAACTTTCAAATTGGTAGTTCTTCCCTTTCTATTTAAAGTTTACAATCACATAAGAGTTAATGATATCTCAGATATTCATTGGAACACATCCAAAACCATTCTAATTCTAAAAATAATAAAGATAAATCTGACCCAGTAAATTATAGACCCATTTCTTTAATTAACGTGGATATTAAGATTCTGTCATCTATTCTGGCTAACAGATTGAAACGGATTTTACCCTCAATTATCTCATCAGATCAATCAGGTTTTATGTCTCAGAGACATGCTTGGGATAATACTCTATCTTTAGAGACTATACTTCATCTCATTAAGAAAAATCCAAACCCTATATATGCTTTGATTATAGATGCATCAAATGCCTTTGACAGAGTATGTTGGAACTTTCTATTTCAAACTATATTATGTTTTAATAGTCCCTTATTCTTTATAAATTTTTTAAAAGTTTTATACAATAATATGTTTACTAGACTATACATTAATGGTCAATTTTCTTAAAGATCACTAAAGGAACAAGACAGGGTTGTCCATTGTCCCCTTTTCTTTTCAACATTTATTTAGAACCTTTGCTATTGTTTATTACTCAAAATACTTTTCATAACATCCCTAGAATTCTTAATACTATTATTCATTTCTCTGCTTTGGATGATTTAGTAATCTACTTTCAAACTCCATTATCTGATTACAGAAAAATAATGAATTCTATTGATTATTTTCTTTGGTTTCCAACTATCTTTTAAATTCTACAAAAACTCATATTTTTCCCTTAAATCATTTAGCACACAAATCTTTTGTTTCCAGACGATCATTTTCAGTTTACTTATAATATAAAATATTTAGGAATCAATTTAGAACACAATAATAGATCTTCCTTTCAAAATAATATTAATAAATTATGGAACTCTATATTGTCTGATATGGACAGATGGAAGCATCTAAACCTTTCATTTCTTTCAAGGGTGGCCATTATTAAAATGAATATTCTGCCTAAATTTCTTTACCAATTCTCATCATCTGATCAGATAATTTCAAAAATTTTTTGAGTCTGTAAATAAAGCTTTGGCAAAATTCATATGGTTCCCTAAATCTGTTAGAATTTCCTATTCTAGATTGGCATTTTCGAAGGACAAGGGAGGTTTGGGTTTACCTAATCTTTATCTTTATTATTTGATTGTCTCATCCAATAAACTTCTTACTATCTCTAAATTCAATAACACTTCTTATCCAAATCACTCTTTATGGATAAAATTATGGTATAATTATGTCATTTCTAATAATTTAAATCCTGAAGCTATTCCCTTTATCTCTCTGGATAGTTTATTTATTAAAAATATATCTACAGTATTTAAACAAAAGATTAGAGATTTCCAAACCTTACTCAAAATGTGTAAACTAGAAAGATCTCGCACCATGTTCAGCCAATTCATCTAAACCCAAATATATTATTGGACAATAAACTTTGAACTTAACAAGCTATCCTTTAATTAAAAATCTAAAAGTAGGAGATGTTTTGAAATATCTTGACTTGCCTTTATCTGACTGGCGTAAGTTATTGAAAGTAAACTGGAATTACTCACCAATTCTTACACAACTAAGAGCAATAATTAAAAACAAATTTGTATGTCTGGTCCCCATAGACTCACAATTGAAAAACCTTAACACGATTATCAAAATACTTTCATCATCTGATAAAATGCTCTCAAACTCATATAAATTAATTAATTCTTTAATGATGGACCACAACTGTCTTTTATCTAATGTTTGGTTGAATTATAATTCCCAATTGTCAGAATCTCAGAAAGTCCTGGCTATTAGACACACTAAGGAATTTATCCCTCTTAAAAAATTAGCATACACACAATTAATGATTAATAATGATGCCTACTTTACCCCAATCAAATTAAACAAATTTAACCCAAATAAGTCCCCTTCGTGTTCATGCTGTTCTCATCCCCAAGCAGACCTCCTTCATATTCTATGGTATTGTCATTTTTCTCACAGATTGTGGACATCTTTGAAAGTCAGACTGCAGAAAATGGGATATCAAAATCCACGTTGACGTGGGAATTTGCTATTCTACATATTCCATTGATTCATCTTTCAAAAGTTGATATTCATGTTATCATTTTTATTTGCTCATTACTAAAACTTTATATAATACAAAATTGGATTGATCATTCTAAATTAAAATGGGTTACTTTCCAGAAAATGGCTTTTAAATTTATTGATGCTCAAAGATACTTAGGTGGAGTCCAAAAAAAAGCTATTAGAAAGGTTGTGTTAGAAAAGGTTCTAAACATATTAAATAGTTAATGTTAAATATTTTTTTTTTCTCTCAGGTTGCCTAACTTGTATATAGTGTACATATGGTGTATGTTTTATTTCTAAATAATTTATCAAAATCTCAGGAAGGTTGTTATCACTAGATGAATTGTTATATGTTCATTTATGCCTTCTTGTTATGTATAATCTTTTAATTGTCTTGCTATTCGTATAATTAAAAAAAAATTTTTTGAGAAAAAAAACATCTGTGCAGTGAGGAACACCTGGCTGATGGCTCTGTAGTGCACAATAGCGCTATCACCATATACCTAGGAACCAGACATGTAGGCCATAACACAGGTACAGACCGCTCCAGGTGGTGGTGGTGGTGTCTCCACATACATAGAGGCCACTCACATGTACTGATCGGTGCCCCCACGAAAGGCATCACAGATGAGTCATGTGCAGGACACAGTGTCACATGCTGCATTCTAGGATGTGAAACTCAGACACCACCATGCCCTCAGTCCACCAACAAACATCCATACATGTTGTAGGACATATAAGAGTACACCGCCATGTGACCCTTGACCAGTGGACTGTACCAAGCTCTACATCTATAGAGAGTACCCATGTACTGACACAGTTGCATCATGTGTTATGCAATGCAATGATACCACTGTCTGTAACCAGGTCAGCTGTACACATACCAGGGGCCCTCGGATATTTACAGCATTAGCAGATGATTGTTGCTCTACACCAGTAAACACCCTCATGTTTGGATATGACATACAGGTACCTGCCGTGGGTATGTACATGCCATACACACACACAACATGCATGTAAATAGCATAGCTGTTGTTGTCCTTTGTGCAAACAGGTGGCTACAGCCATTACACACATGCACATGGAATGTAGGTCCATGGCTGCTAAATGCTAACAGTACATAAGGTGTGATATCAATGTTGACAGAGGTAACATTCCCTCTGTACCGGTCACCCATTACACCTATCATATCATACAACAGTCCATGTGTCATGTATGTCATTACACATGTCCACCAATTGCAATGCCTACAAACATGCCCAAATGACAGGATTGTAGAACCTACACACATGTACATGTAGTGGTGTGCCTTCAGATACCATGCGTGTGCAGTTGCTGATATATGCAGGTGACGTGTATCCTAGTACATTATGCAGTTGCAATGCAGCCTCAACATTGCCAACTGTATATGGTGATATGCTGAATGTATGGAAAGATGTACCTCAGGTATGGACAGATGTGTGGAAATAACTAAGTGGTGGGGCATCTTTGCAGATGGATGTTTGCTGAGGACAGCTCACAGGTGTGTCACAAGCAGTCCTACAATAACCTGTGTAACTGGTAAGCAATGGTTTCATTAACTGAAGGACATAACACACAACTTAGACAGTGGTCAGGGTGACACCGAAGGTTAATCACTTGACACCTGTTAACAGTTAAGACGTCCCATGTGCATATATCAGCACTGTTGTCAAAGGAAGCATCAGTACACTTTGTAACGTGTGCAATACTGCTGTAGGTCTGTCATACATATCATGAGCTAGGCAGGTCTTTGATTCACAATACTGGCATGTGTGGTTGCGTGTGTGTCCATATATGTCACATATGGTGGGGAATACATCTCAGTTGTTACTCACTCTGCTGTACACTAGTGTACACATCTGTACAGACTGAAATGTAGAAAGCAGGACATAGGCAGGGGCATGTATCTCACACATGTGAGGTATCTGTATGTGAGTGACATAGATGCATGCAATAGTGAATGCCACAGTGTGTGTATGTGTGCGTGTCTGTGTATGTATGGCTGTCTGGTCCCTGGACTGAGGATGTATGTTACTATACTGAACTGATAATACCCCTCCCCCCATCCAGGCAATGCAATCTACTATCCGTGTTGATGTCCCCGATCTTAGGTCATACTGACTACCTGTACATGTGTATTCTCTGTGGCACGTCATGTAGGTCCACAGTACTGTAATGATGATTTGCACATAGGCACGGTTCCTCACCTCAACAGTAGCAACTGTGTGAGAGTGTGTGTTACTGTGTCGGTGAATCTGTGAGTGTGTGGGTGTATTACTGTGTCACTGAATACATGTGTGTCAATATCTGAGTAGGGTGCAGTTGTGTGTTGGCATCCTGCCATGGGAACATGTATTACCACTTCCCAATGAGGCATCACACTTCCCACTGGCCTCTACCCTTGTAATCAGCTAGACCGCTCTCTTACCTCACCACTCCATGTAACTGTACCTGTGATGTCACCCAGTATGGATGGCACGTCTGTAGCCACAGTAGCTTAATACACAGCTTTCATGCTCTTGGATCAGTAGACATGTTTGGGACGTGGGACATTCTGACTGTTATATGACAGCTACACGGTGCATGCTGGTATATTCATACATACCTGTGAGTAGTCCACATTGACATATGGGACACTAACTGTAAACGCTGACATCCACCGGCACGTGCAATTAGACCTGAAGGAGGAAAGCAAAACATCATGACCAACATGCAGTTACTGTTGTTACACAAGACACATACTGTTAACAGTACGAAATGCATTGCACACTTGTAGTACATGGAATGTCTGCTGCCTGTCAACAGTACTCAACAATTGTAAACTACACTTATCTTCCTAGTCTGTTCACCCTGTGCATCAGACCATATGAGCATTTCCCTACACCGATGGTGTGGATGTCAGGGATGTGGCACAGGCATCATCATATGCACAGGGTGATAATGTTTGCCAGAGGCCTAGGCTGCACCATTGGATGACATCATGTGTGTGGGTTAGGGCCTTTGATCTAATTGGGTGTGTGTGGATGTTATGCATGTGTGTGTTGCGGTGCCCTACATATGTTTCCAGTGTGTGCGTGTATATATGCACACAGTTCTGGCATGTGTCTGGCCTACACAGGATTATTGTTGACAGCTGCGGACTGTACAGGCCAGGTTTTACAGTTCACGGTGTCCAGCCACGGACATGTGACCTGTGCCTGCCAGGGGTTGCACGGGCACTACCAGGCAGAGGTGCAGATTGGGTACTGTCTGATGACACTTGTCCACTGGAACCATGTCCCTGTTGGGACCATCCAGGGCCACATGCACATGGCCTACTGTGTTGTGGTGTGGACAGCACAGCACCAGCTGCACTGCTGCTGCTACCGCCATGATGGGAGCAGACATGTGAGGTAGCTCGTACACATAGACCTGAAACAGGTGATGTAGCAGGCCTACATCCTAGTGCCCAATGCCTCCCTCCTACCAGATGTTCCAACACAGACAGCCCATGCTCGCGGATTGTCATGCCATGGTCAAGGACTCCAACCATGTCACCCAACCATCTATCCAAAGCTTCAGCAATCTGCTGTTGAGCATTTACCATTGCCTGGATGTTGTTGTTTAAAGAACGGACAGTAGCCCTCTGAAGCCTCTGATCTTCTCTGTTGTGCCATTCAGCACATGCCTGTGCCTCCATACCAGCCTGAAACATGCATCTGGTAACACCAGCTGCTGCACTCTGTCTTGCAGGAGCATGTTGGCCAGAGGTCCTCCTATGAGCAGCACTGGCCACATGCCTGTGTGGGGCACCACCAGTCAGTTGGCTGACACCATGGTGTGCAGGCACACCTTCCATAGCCCCCACACTTTCCTGTTCCAAGCTACCACACACCAACTATCCTTCCTCTATGGCCACTGGTGATGGGGTATGTGCAGGCATGGGATCTGTGTGCGGAGATGAGGGGGATATAGGTGGAATGGCAACCAATGGCACAGATTCAGCCCCTGACAAACCTGCCTGTGCCTCAATTATACGTTCATCATCACTACTAGAGTCTGTGGGGATACTAACATCAGATGGACTGCAGGAGGGCAACGTACCTACATCACCTGTGAGGGCAGACAAGAACTGTACATTGCAATCTATACAGTAGACACACACACACACACACACACACACACACACACACACACACACACACACACACACACGCATGTAATATGACAGAAGGCATGCAACATGCATGCAATACGGCAGACGGCATGCAGTGCAGACAATAATAGTGGTAGTTATCATACATCCCTGGGTTGCACACAACAGCATGCATGTGTCATAGCAGACGGCATGCAAATTACACAATCATAGTAGTAGTTAGCATACATCCCTGTGTTACACCATGTAAACCAGCACAGGTTAACAGTACACCTGCCTAATGTGTGGCATATGACCTTGACAGTCACAATGTAGTATGACGTGATCTGCTGACGTGTGCAATGACATGCATACATGTTTAACACAATGGTGTCCTGTCAAATATACAGTGGGGTAATGGTGTCCCAGTGCAATGTTGTCTGTCTGCCCTACAGATATACTGCACATTTAGCTGATGTGCATGGCCATTGCAGGGAATCATGAGGTGTCTGTATTGCTATACAGTGTGAGTTACAGACACAGTTCATAGCCATGACTGTGTTCAGATACAGTACATATATACTGTGGAATGTGACCCATATCACTGAGCTGTATACACACTAAACCATGATGTGGAATGTGTGACACAGGTCACTGAAGGGTATACAGATGACACCCCTGCACATCTGCAACCATATTGCTGCTGCCTGGCAACTATGGCCAGACATGGCTAACACATCGGTACACCATGTTCCATATGACATCTGTGTACCACACACACACACACACACACACACACACACACACACACACACACACACACACACACACACATGAGGAGCATGTCTGACACCAGCAAGGGGAATGTACTGTATCTGTGGGCTGATGTGGATACTGTACAGGTGACTGCTGTCATGTCATGACACTCTCAAGATGTTTAACACATCTTATGTGGTGGATTGATGTCACGCCTACACAATATGTGCACAGGCCTGTAGGATGTCTAGTGTTCCACATATGCAATATAACCATTACACAAAGGCCATAGTTGGATCATGTGTAGCCATTGTACAACAGGGTATACATACAAGCACATCACGTCTAATGTGTGTGTTGCTTCATGTCTCTGGCCATCCTCCATGGCCATGTGAGTACATGTGTTGGCTAAATTATTGTGACAGGCATCTATTTCACATGTCTGTGTTGTCCCATATGACATACACCCATAGATGTCATATACTCCATTGATGACAGGGTTATGCAGACAAAGGGTGGTATGTTTGGTATGTGAGATATGTTTTTCAGGTTAGTTAGGCAGTGTTGCAGCCAGGCCACTAGATGTCATGGACATGCCAAGATAGCACATCACATTGTGTGACATTCATAGCAGGGCTATGATCCATACCAGTGAATCCTGTGGGCTGGCCATACTCCAGCCCACTGTGTAGTACTGTTTGTATTCCCCACATGTGCAGTTCTGATCTGTAGTACATGTCCCTACAGTGAACAGCACCTCCATTGTATGCACAGCTGTCCACACATCTGGCAATGACAGTTTGTGAGGGTTCATGTCTGTGATTCACATAGTTTGCAAGTGTTGCACATAGGTGGGCATTGTGATGCATTGCAGGTCCGACCTGTATATTGTGACATGACCATACATTATGTGTACATGTGGTAAATGGCCGCATGGCAGATAGATCTGTGCATTACGATGCCTGATAAATAATAACAGTCTCACCTGCAACGGGCTGCTGTCACAGAGGAATGCCAGAGGTACCTAAATAGGAGTAACACAGCAGTATGAACATTATCCACGCCTGTATGATAGCCACAGAGTGCAATGTGCATGTTAACACATACACCAGTACATTACACTATACAATGGTGTATGCACATGTGTGCATACACAGAGTAGCATACTATAGTATACGGCATGTGTGTAAACATGCCTTGCATATGATGTTACATTACATATTGTCTAGTGACACATGCAACTATATGGAATATAGTTGTTATAGGTGCAGTAGTGACTTACCAGGCAACTCCAGACTCGGTGGTTAAGAGACACCCACCTCCACAATATCGGCTAAGGCTTGTGGATGTTGCTCTGCATGTATCTCTAGGTTGGTCAGTAGCTCCTCAGTATGTGTGAGTGGGGGCTGGGTTGGTGGTCCACCACCTGTTGCACCTTGTTCCCTGGTGATTGCATTCACATGCTGTTTCAGCCAACTAATGAGGTCTTTACAGTGTCTGTGCACCTGCTGGTATGTGCGGTTGTGGCCACCCACATCATTAACCCTCCTGCGAAGTTCCATCCACAGGGCATCCTGCTGCTGTGCATCCTGTGGCACATGGCTGAACAGGATATCATGATTGTCATGTAGGTATGGGATGAGGGCCTCATCCTCCAAGCATGTATAAGGGGGTAGCCTTGCACACAACATACCTAGAAGACATAATGATGGAGACATGTCACAGTAACTCACAGAGACATACAGAGCTATAGCTGAACATACATGTGTATCACATTTATTACGATTAAATAGTTGTCTTTGCAAATCTACATGACACTGACACCACTGACATGTTTGTGTCACACACATGTGACACTTAATGGTGAGTGGATATTATCACCATATATGTGTTTGTGTCGCATAATTACATTGCTCATACTCCATGTGGATGCTGTCTTAATGTGGGCATGTCTGTTTGCCTGTACTGGTGTTCCTACCTATCAGCACATGGCTGGATGTGTCCACATTAATGCAGTTGACCTTGATGTTGTGTATATGTCACATATAAAGACTTACACTGTCTTAATGGACATGACCTGTGACCCTGCAGACTTGCTCATGTAAGGTTTTACATGTATGTGTTCTACCATATACATCTACACGGCACTGTACAGCAATTCAACATCCTGCCATGTGTCACCTGTGTTGCACATGTGATACACATGGTATTTGCAGGGATGGATATCAACTATAGCATGTACAGTCAGTCAACTAGTAGGCTATATGCCCTGGGCCATGTATGAATCTAGGATGAAAGGTTACCTGGCTGTAGCCGACAGGTGGGTCTCTGGGGCCAGGTGGAGCAGTGCCACATAGCTGATCCACAGGATTAATGATACATTTACCATGCAGTCATCACACCATGTCTGAGAGGGGAGCGATGTGCAGCTTTACTGGACAGGAATGCATAGTATGGCAGGACTATGTAAAGTGTATGGGACAAGGATCTGTCCAGCATGTGGTGATCCTAGTACTAGGAAGGTGGATGTCCATGAAGTATGTGTTTGAGATCAGGATGTTTACGTGTAGCATGTCCAACATGACTGGGTTGGACATGGATTTATTCAGGGTATGCATCATGCTACATAGTGGAGATGGGGAACGGGAAGGCTGGTGTAGGCCATCTGAACATGGCCAATACTCCTTAAAGGAAATATGTGATCTGATATGGGTCACTTGAGTGTTGTGTATGGCTGGACAATGACCTCTATATTCATGGATGGCACCCTGTCATGATTAGGGTTGCCACATATGACTATCTGACAGGTGTGGTGACGTAGCTATCACAGGAAAGACAACTGCCCAGCTGCATCCTTTACACACAGTGTCCATTATGTTGACCGCTGCCTAGGTGGTAGTTCATGGGTACAGGGTTATTAACATAGGGGTGACAATGCAATATGTAGCTGTCAGATTGTGACCATATGTCACACACACCTCACCCACAAAGTATGTAGTCCACAACACTCTGAGTCGGTTATTACTCCTAGGTCATAGTCATTCGCATACTTCAATAGGCAGATGCCTTCTGTTGGTCTGTGTGGTATGGACTACAATGAGCGGGAATACAATTAATTAACCCTGTCTTACTGTAGCTGGCACTGGTGTGATGTGCATGTATTATTCAGACAACCTTCTGTAGTGTTGGTTCTGCCAGCAGTCCCATTGCAAAACACTCCTGTGACATAAGAATGTACATCTAGTATACCAAGTGTAGGTGGAACACAGTATGGGTGATGATGTCCTATGACCTGGCAATGTTATGATATGCAGTGTGAAATCAACCTTACTGTCATCTACATCTGTACTGCTGACATCACATAATTTGATCAAGGTTCATGGCCTTTCTGACCAGACTCAGCAGGGTGTATTGCAGTACTTCCCATTATCAGTGGCGTCTCCCCCTTTGTGGGTTGTGATACCTGTTGGTGTGCACCATTCAGTGTGTATGCAGCCTGACATGAAGCTATGTTTTATATGATGTGTATGTGGAGAGCAACTTATTTTGCCATATGTATATGATACAACCTGTGATGTGGACAGGTCCCATGCAGCCTGAGTGCAACTTGTACCTGCATAGTTGTGGGTACAGGGGCTCTGTGGTGTACATGGATATATGATTGTGTACCTGTTGGGGGGGGGCAGTGTTACGTAAGCTACTAATTACTATAGCACTCAATCTTCCTCATTACCTAAACGTAAACAGGTTTTTACATACTTTTCTCACTTGCTTAGAGTAAAATAGCTCTTGTGCTCACTTTCTTCACTTATTTAGGGGAAATTAGTCTTATATTCAGGCATGTCCCAGGGTCAGCTGCCAGTGTTCTCTCCTGTCTATCTGATGAATCTGGGCATCTTGAGGCAATGTAGACATTGCCTCATGTACACAGACAACCCTCTCCGCCTACCACCTAACACTACAACATGTGAGAGATGCACTTATCTAGCCAAACTGGAGGTAAAGCTCTCTCCAACCAAGCCTGACACTGACAGTCATGTGGAGAAGGTAAACATTCACACCACACCACACTCATCACATAGTCTCACTGAATCTACCCCACCATTAACTGAGAAAGCTACTGGTGTACCAACTTATTAGCTCAACACTTTCTGGAATTCATAAACACCAATGCCCTGGATCCACATATCCACACAACCACCAGAGGCAACAATATCCTAGACCTAGGCATTACCAACATGTGTGACCGGTGTTCCACACCTGAAGTCAACTCCTCATTGGTCCGATCTGACCATAAGCTGAACACCATTGATATCCACATCCCGCCCCCACCCCCCATTAAGGGGACCACAGTATAATATGTCTACAAAGCCAACTTCATGCTTCTTAAGACAGACATGCTGAACTTCATGACACCCATGCAGATGGACACTACTGTTACAACTGCTGAATCCTACACAAATGCACTCTATAAGCACTTACACAAGTGCATGGATCGTGCTATCCCAAACAGAACCAAGATGCTATACTCCTAATTAAGGAAGCCAATCTGGTGGTTCCCTGCCATAAACAAACTGTACAACAGGAGGAAGACACTGTTGCAAAAGAAAGTACATTCCCATGCATGGCGGAGCTCCCTGGTCAGCCTCAGTAAGAAGGTGAGATCCCTTATAAGATCCTCCAAAGCTAGCTACAAAAACAAAACTGCCACTAATTCCAACAACAACCACAAAGCATTCTATAGCTATGTCAAATATCTCAATGTCAACACCCAAATCTGCTCTGAGTTATAACACAAAGGCATGGACATTACAGAACCAACTGATATTGCCAACATCCTGGCAGATAGGTTCAGTGCTAACTTTCCCCCCTCTCACCCCCTAAAGGGCCCATATCTATACAGGAAGAGTGCAGAGTCTCTGTACTCACAACTATGCAGGTAAAAGCTGCACACTCTAAAGCCAATATCACATCCATGGGACTGAACAACATCCCAGGCTGCGTTTTACATGAACTTCAGAACGTACTGGCTCCCCACCTATGCACCATGTTCAATAATAGTCTCACATCAGGCTTTGTGCCCCCTGAATAGTGCACAGCAACAGTTATCCTACTCCACATATGTGGCGCCACAACTGACCATGGGACCTATTGCCCTATAGGCCTGACTAGCCTGGTCTGCAAGGCTATGGAGGACATCATCATGGATCTCAGTCACAGAGACATTGGGTACCTCCAAACCTTTGACCCCTCCCAGCTTGGCTTTGTTAAGGGCAGACCATGCCTCCTAAACCTGGTGAACGTCTTAGAGACAGTTACCAAGGCATTAGATGAGGGTAAGGAGGTCCACACAGCTTACCTAGATCTCTCAAAGGCTTTCAACACCATTCCTCATTCTGGTATTATCGACATACCCATCCATCTGAACATTAACCCCTACATCATGTGATGGTTTGCAAAGTGGCTCATGAACAGAACCCACACAGTGGGAGTTGCATACCCTAGGTCTGACTGTATACCAGTTACAAGTGGCATCCCCCAGGGCTCAGTCCTAGGACCCCTCATGTTTGGTATATAATTATCTGATGTACAGGCAAGCACAGGAGGGCTTTGGCTGAAAAGGTTTGCAGATGACTGCAAACTAGGGGACATAATTGTTTCCCCAGCTGTTACAGACACCCTCTGGAAGGGTTGCACTGAGACAGATACCTGGTGTCAATATCATGGCCTCAAGCTGAATGCCAAAAAGTGCATAGTTATCCCCTTTGGATATAACTAATTACCCATGGACTACCACATAGGTTCATAGGTTGGTACTAGGCTATCGGCCCTAAGGCTTATGCAAGCCTAGCCATAACAATTCCCTGGAAATTTTTTCCCACAATATTTACTTCTCTGGGCCCCTGTCTAGCAGGGCGACTGACATGATCCCCGGAGTGAATTTCCTATCTCCCATCCAATCATCAAGGTTCCTTTTGAAGAGGGCCAATGAGGTGCTCTGCTTGACATGTATGGGCAGTCTATTCCAGAGTATGGGGAGTCTCTGGGTCAGGAACCTATCCCTCCAGCATGTTTTGTTCATTGTGATGATAAGGTTTAGATCCCTGGAGTGTGTGGCTCTGAGGGCTTTCTTTAAGTGTAGCATGTCCAACAGCTCAGGGTTTGACATGGCCTTGTATGTTAAGCAGAGATTGCCTCTGAGTAGACGATATGCCACAGAGTATAGCTGGAGTTTTTTTAGACGGTCAGCATATGACATTTGCTTTAGGCCTATGATTCTTTTAGTGAGGTATTTCTGTGGCCTTTCCAGCTGTTGCAGATGTCTTGTGATGTACATACCAAATGGGGCATTATACTCTATAATGGGACTAATGAGGGATGAGTACAGTGGGACAATGACCTCCTTTTTTCTGGATGAAAAGCCCTTAGTGATGAGGTGTGCCACGTAGAAGGATTTCCCGACAGTTGTGGCAATGTGGTTATCGAAAGTGAGTCCACTGTCCACTTGTGTCCCTAAGTCTCTCATCACACTTTCAATGTTTAGTGTCCTGCTACCTATGTGGTAGTTCATGGGTACATGTTTTTTTCCAAAGGGGATGATTATACATTTCTTGGCATTAAGCTTGAACCCATGGCTCTGGCACTAGGCATCTGTTTCTGTAAGGCCCTTTTGTAGAATATCCACATCATTTGGGGATTCAATAATGGCTCCCAGTTTGCAGTCATCTGAAAACTTTGTTAGCCAGAGTTCCTTAGTGTTGGCCTGCACTTCAGAGAAGTAGATGTCAAACAAGAGTGGTCCCAGGACTGAACCCTGAGGTACTCCACTTGTCACTTGTCTGGAGCTGGATTTGGAGTCAGCTACTTTTACAGTCTGGGTTCTGTCAGTAAGCCAGTTGGCAACCCATCGAGTGACGTAGGGATTTATGCCCAGCTTAGTAAGTTTATCTATGATTCCAGAGTGGGGGATGGTGTTGAAGGCCTTAGCAAGGTCCAGATAGGCTGTGTGGACCTCCTTACCCTCGTCCACTGCTCTGGAGACCGATTCAAAGAAGTCAGTCAGATTCAGGAGACAAGATCAGCCCTTCACAAACCCAAACTGGGTGGGGTCCAGTGTCTGGAGGTTGCCAATGTCTTTGTTGATAAGTTCCATGATAATGCATTCCATGCCCTTGCAGATCAGGCTTGTCAGACATAGGTGCTTGTCCCCTACATACAGAAAAAGTAATAAGGGATCTGGGAACCCCAGTAGATAGCAATCTCTCCTTTGATTCCCATAATGACAAGGTGGTTAGAATATCCTTTATTGTGGCCCCCCTAGTCTGTAATGGGTTCGCATCCAGAACAAAAGAGGCCATTGTGCCTCTCTACTCATGACTTATTAGACCCATTAAAGGATACAACACCCCATTTGGGATGTACCTTACAAGACAACTGCAACAGCTTGGAAGACCACAACAGTACCACACCAAGAGGATTACTGACCTCAAACAGATGACTTATGCAGCCCAACCTAAGAAACTCCAGCTGCACTCGGCTGCATACTGCATACTCACAGGTGATCTCTGCTTGACATACAAGGCCCTTGTCCAACCCGGTATTGCTGGATATGCTCCACCTAAACAGAGGCCCCTGAGAGCCACATGCTCTTGGGATATACACCTAACTACGATGATGACTAGGACGTGCTGGACGGATAGATTCCTGACACAGAGACTCCCCATGCTTTGGATCATGATTCCAATGTACATCAGGCAGGGCCCCTCACTAGCACTCTTCAAGGGAAACCTTGATGGGTAGATGGGAGACAGACATGTACCCTGGGGATCACTGCAGTGGCTCTGCTGGACAGAGGCACAGAGAACTAATGGCTCTGCCATTCAGAGGCACAGGGAACTAACTTATGTGTGTGGCGAAAGCCAACACACTCTAGCTAGGCTTATAAATACCCTTGGTAAGACAGCCTAGTACCTACCTTTGCACTTATTACATGTCTTATGTGCATGGATAGTTAACTAGCTCTTCCATTTTACTTTGCTATCATGCTGATAAACTGTCGGGTGACTACAAGTCATATGTATCCTGTTATTGTGTATTGTAAATGCCAATAGACATAACTAATGTTTGCCTAACATAATAGTAATGCTATGTAACTTGTAATACATATCTGCCTACAATACTGAACATTACACAGTTATTGGCACAATATTCCACAATGCAAATCATAATTGCACAGTGGGCCAACCTTCGACATGTTATTCTCAGTAATACACCCATATGTATGCCTACTGTTACAATATATCAACATATACTATCCCCTGTTATAGCACATACTTGTTGCACCAGTCCTGCCACTGACAGCGGCTGATGAGGAATATTTGTGTTCAAAGCCCTTATATAGCATCCCTTGTGGTGTATGCGGTGTTTGCCTTGTGACATACAGCAGTACACCCATAAATACTACAAGCATTACTATGCTCAACAATACATCACTACAAGATAACGGTTTCCACTATATGGATTGCATGCACTTTAAATATTACAGAACAGGTACTACATACACAGACATACTGAGTGTTCTACATACCTTATTAGTAACCTGAGGTGTCGTTGACTGTTAATTCAGTCCTTTTCAGTTTGTTTGTCAATCTTCTTTGTTACGTTCTGCTGGTATATACAGATGGTTTGAATGTGTGATAAGTCATACTTTTCTAGTTAAATATTGGTAACATGTGCTATCCTGATCACCAATTGGTGTTCCAAAGTAGTTAATTAGATGCACATCAGCTGTACAGCTACTCCATTAGCCAATACCATGGCAACAGTGGTGTATAATTGAGTACTCCACTTGGGCATTGTCCGTTTGCCTTACTTTCGAGGAAGATGGCCTGGATGTGTTGTTTGTGGTGTATTTCAACAGCTATATGGAGACAGACAGAAATATATTAGCTTAATGACTCCTGTGGATTGTGTGTAATGGCTAGAAGATGTTGTTCTACATGTGAGTACAGCTGTTATATTTCAGAACATTGCTACTTATGCAGGGTTTGTTTGTATCTGATACTTATGCAGATGTTTCAGTCTGGCAAGGATGTTTGGGCAGCTCAAGGCTGTATGGCTATGCATGAACTGTTATGTGGTTTACAGTGTGCTCACCAGACATCCTTGATTTGGTGTACATGTGTATCATACTGTGCTGTTAATCAGTAATTGGTAACACTTCCCGGTGTACACACAACCCTCTGAAAGTGCAAACAAACCCTGTAACATCAGCAGCTGTTCCATTGTATAACAGCAACTATTTCACATAGGGTCATGTTAGTGTGTCTCTGACAAGATATGTTAAGGCTCCTGCAGATGTCGTACAGTGAGTGAATGATTTGTGATGTTATTACAGTTTGTACTGTAATTTGTTTGGGTGTGGACGCGATGTTGGCGGGTGTACATAGCAGATGCAGGTGTGTAGGAACTGCTTTTATACATAATCGATATGTGCGTGAGGGTTCCTTCCCTATCTGAATACCTATCCTTTAGTGGAACAATACTATGGTAATTGCAGGCTGATTCATTAAGGCACTGTTAAGTGGTTCCTGTATAGCATGTAGGTGATGTTAGTCCTTGAATCCTTTCGGCAATACATCAGAACGTAATAAAGTGTTGCTACATGAAAGCTGTGTATTTCTGTCATAGGTATTTGCAGTCATTGGAGTTGTGTTGGTGACTGACCCTCTTTGGCTAGGGTTGCCACCTTTTCATATGGCCATAGTGGGACATTTTCAGGACACATATCAGATTTTACAGGCTGACACAAACCCACGGTCAGTACAAGGGATAGAACTTTCCTTTCTTGCTTAAATGTAAGCTTATTCTTGTAGCAGTTTAGTTTCTTATCCTGTTTCTTGTAACATGTAGGTATTTTGGATACAGAAAGAACTATTGTATGCAACTATTACATTACATATGGGACATAATTATGTCCTACAATCTCAGGACATTTGCCACGTTTAATATATTTGGTCAGGACACAACCGCCCAAAGAGAGACTGCCCCTCTCAAAGTGGGACAGGTGGTAACCCTATCACTGGCTCATGTCCATAGCACATATTTGTAATAGTGTATAGGCATATACTCTCCATATCCTTTGTTCATAAAGGTTGGTCGTGGCAGAATGTGTGATTGCTATTGTCCATGTTATACTCATATATGAAGACTTCAACCGCTGTATACGGGATACCTATCCTGAAACCACACAATTCCGATGCCCACAGTACCGGGCCCAGACTCCCGTACCCCACATTACCGACAGTGACAGTAACTCATAAAAGTAACACAAACATGGAACACACACGCACACACAGACACACTGCTACCCACCACATCCAAACAAACCATCCTACACTACGTATGAGCAGGTGGGCAAGCCCTCCTACACCCCCCATCTGGGTGTCTGCACCCCCCACACCCCCCACTTTAATATTCTACCTCCTAGATCACACAAACGGACACACAAAGCAAACCCACACCTACACATTACAGTCCCCCAGGAACACACACCACACTCAGAACACACACTTACAAACACTACAGCCCTCAGAAACACACTTACACACAGTAACCTACCTGAACCACAACACCAGAAGCACTGACTAACTGTCCCTTAACATCGTTATTTTAACCCTCGTGCTTCTGGTGTTTCGGTACTGTGGTCTTTCGGACTTTAAGCCTCGTGATTACGCGTGTCGGTATATCAAGCTGTCAGTATGTGGTAGGTATCACATTTATATGTACCTCCATGGTTATGTAGATGTTATTAACCTATCTATATATCTACATATATATGTATATCCCCATATATCGACATCTCACTCTCTCTCTCTCTCTATATATATGTTGATTTATATATATATTATACATATATATATATATATATATATATATATGTTGATTTATATATATATTATACATATATATATAGCATACACCTTTCATTGGGTACATGCCAGTTTGTCCTATTTCCACACATTCCTACCTTTCGCGTTTTATCCTGTCAGTATATTCAACTGCCATTGGTACATCTCAGGTAGCTTAGTGATATGTTATTGTGAAGATTGTGTACATGGTTGCATGTTCTAATCCTGGCAGTGGTAATTTTACCTCTCAGAGCAGGCACCAGTAGTGCAAGGGTGATTAACGCACATTTCAGTGGTTTATAATTCTGTGGAATACTACCTATATATGCAAGCTGTGGTTAAGGTATACTATGTAACATGTAAATCATCTGAGAAGATTCCTGTCACGGATACTCCCCATTATTTGGAACTACATCCCTGATTACATTATACACAACCCCTCACTAACACTCCAGGGAATCCTTGCAGAGTGGATGGGGAATAGTGGATACACCCCAGGGTTCCCGCAATTGGCTCTGCTCCACAGAGGGACAGTTAGTTAATCAATGGGGTGGCGACAGCAGACACTTTTTGGCTATGCTTATGAGTGGCCTTGGGCAGTTAGGCATGTACCTACCTATGTATCTATGAGCCTATACATGCAGTATGGACACATGCTGATAGCTTAATTTACTGTTCAGGTATTGACTTACCTTGTGCCAATGGCAGTTGTGTGTACAATAGTTGAGGGCTACCTATGTAGGATGCACACAGTAGACCACCTATACATGACAATTTACAGGTGGTCGTGTGTGTGTGCCATCTATGTTTGCTGTGTGTGCAGGTGGAGAAGGGTGTCAGTCCATAAGTGCCTACACTGTCAGTGTATGTGCTATACATTCCCTCTTTGCCAAGGCATGGGCATACTGGGCACACCTCCGTCTGCCTACTGGGGCTGGCACAGGGTGTTGGTGGTCTGAGTCCCTCTGTGCTTGTGGGGCCCTTGGCAATAGTGGTGAGCTGTGAGGGCCTTCACCATTCTGACCCTGCTGCAGCTGTTTCCACAGGATCATATTGTGTAGCATGGCACATACTATGAAGATGTGGGCACATGTGCCTGGAGAGTACTGCAAGGCTCCACCAGATATGTCCAAGCAACTGAACCATGATTTCAGCATCCCAAACACGCGCTCTATGATGATTCTGGTTTCTGTGTCTGCCTCATTATGGTGTTCTTGCATAGCTGTGTGTGCATTTCTGATGGGAGTCATCATCCACGGTTCCAGTGCATAGCCAGCATCCCCCACCAGGTGGCCATATGGGATGTCCCCCCTGGCAAATACCTGATACAGCTGTGAGGCATGCCAGATGTGGGAGTCGTGATAGCTTCCAGGGCTGCCAGCACACAAATCCATGATAATGACCTGGGCATTGCACATGACCTGGCAGTTGATGGAGGGGTATCCCTTGTGGTTTATGTAGCGCCTTCCCTGCTCACAAGGTGGTGTCTTGATGTGTATGTGCATACAGTCTACTGCACCCAGTACCTCCGGGTAGTCTTCCACATGGTGGAAGAGACGCATATTGCTGGCCAACTCCTCCTGCGTTCGGAGGAAGTATATGTGCTCATTGGCATGTGGTAACATGGCATCCAGGAACTGGTGGAGTACCCTGGATGCTGATGCCTGTGAGATCCCCATGATATCCCCAGTTGGCCTTTGGAAGGTACCTGTGGCTAGTATTCTCAAGCTTACACATACCTTTGTGTCCACTGGGATGGGTTTCCTCTCTGTTATTTCTGGCTCTGAGGCATGGCTGGCACAGTTCCACAAGTTGCTGTATGGTGTCCCTGTCCACCCTGTAATGCTCTACTATCTCCAGATCATGTAGCCCCTGGTAGGTTACCCTGGGTCTGAACACTCTTCTCCTCCTCTGGTGCCTGAGATGGTTGTCAGCATCATCCTCCACACTACCGTCAGTCTCCAACACATGCTGGTGAATCAAAGCTATGGCAGCCCCTAACATGTACATATTAAAAGTTCCCCGTCTGTATACACCAGTGGTGCAGAGTGTCTGGGAATACACAAGTGTGTGTGTGTGTGTGGGGCTTTCACACCTTATACTATTGTGCAATGGATGATGCTGGTGTAATAGGGTATGTATGTGCAATTCCAGCTGCGGGCTATCTTAATTATGGGTTTTACAGCAGGTACTGCTATTGTGGGGCCTTTGGTGTTGACTTACGCTTGGCTGCTGTGATTCATCAATTGCCCTTTACTTCACTTTTCAACTCGATTCCCCTCCCATTGTCAGGCATGCATCCAGCTGCCTGCTTTCTTGTTTTGTACTTTCACAACCCAGGATTGTGTTGGGAAATGTGTTATGTAGCTGATCTACTGCAAGTTTTCTTTGTTCTGCTGTGACAGTTCTCTTTTCTTTGCAGTACGGCACCTCCCCTTTCCTGTTCTGCAGGTAGCTGCTAGCAGTCTTGTTAACTGTTGTCTATGGCCCACTGTGAGTTCCTAGGTGATAATTACTCATTTGTACTCAAATTACCATGTTGCAGCATTTCCATATTGCTGTCCTATATCCTTCCTGTTTTAGCTGTGGTGCGCACCACAGCCGTTTACCGGGTTTCGAGCACATTTTCATCCACGTTCACATGCACTTTTGGTTACCTTGTGTGCTCTCAGCTAAACAAAGCTATGGCTACTTCCACACTCCTATCTTGCAGCTTTGCTTAGCAACAGGCAACCCAGATTAGCAATGCTCCAATGTGCTTACAGCTACTTTGGCGCACTCCTCTCTTGATGTCATGTTTACCTCCAGGCCACACCTCGGTGTTGTACCGCTACGCCGTGTGGTACATCCTTATGCCGGCAGGGAGTTTGCGATTCAGTATTACTTGACTCATTTGCATGGCATTGACTACTAATTCCCAGTTACTGGGCAGAACACTGTCACAGACCCTTAGCAACACTTGTGCCATGGTTGTGGTGTAGCATGCATGCCATTGACTATTATGGGGAATTCATGAATTGTGTTACATTGCAGTTTTATGACATCTAAACATATTTTCATTGTGATCCCGTTTGCGCACCGATGCACTGTGGTTTTACTTTGCGTTAGTGTGGCCATGACATTAAATGTTATTTTTTATGTGTTGTGCATGTTTTTTTCTATGCCACTGGCTATATATTTAGCCATTGGCATATATTAACATTATAATACGTAAGTTTGGTAAACTTTCATGGCTCCGATTTTATGTTTGAAAAAATGTAAACCTTTTTTTGGTTTACATTTCTTCATGCTTACGCTACGCCTGCACCATTTCATGAATCAGTATATACCTTCATTTGCATGGTACACTGCTGCGCATGGGGTAATTAGCATAAATGTGCCTGGAGCTGTGCAGCTCTGGCATACGCTGGTAGTGCACATGGAAACAGCTCGTACCTGAATCGTTCGGCGGCCATATTTGGCACTAGATCGCTGACGCTACTCCGACGCCTGGCACAAGCTTCATGAATCCCGGGGATAGTCTCTTACATTTATATTCAACTCATTAACATTAATTGGAATCACCTTCATATTTAAATTGTGCTATATGTAGATTTCATTGAACTTGTGTTCCATTAGGCAGAATAATGTATAAAAGTTCTTGTTTGTATACAGCTGTGAATAAAAACTGTTTTAGTTTCCTTTTAGTTTGACTAGTATACATAGGCAAGTAAAAAATCATAAGAAACATTGTAGTATCAAAACCTGAACCATGAACACCTTTCTATCCATGGGGTTATTATAACCACTACACTTAAGATGACAAAGCATCAAAATGTCCCTCTCCCTATCACAGGAACTATACTCTGAGCCTGCCATGTCATTACTTGTTAGTCAGAAAGTATGTTATCATTCTATAGGGTACAACCTAATAAAACCATCTTCAAAAAACAGCTTATTTCCCACCTAAACATCTCCTGGACATGCAACTGCCTAGCACCTGGCTGACATATTCTAACTCCTTTCCCCTACCCACTATCCAACCTCCTCTTTAAAACTCCCACAAATGCACTATATATTATCACACACTACTTATAACTGCCTAGCACCTGGCTGACATATTCTAACTCCTTTCCCCTACCCACTATCCAACCTCCTCTTTAAAACTCCCAGAGATGCACTATATATTATCACACATTACTTGTAACTGCCTAGCATCTGGCCGACAGTCTAACTGCTTTCCCCTACCCACTATCCAACCTCTTTAAAACTCCCACAGATGCACTATATATTATCACACATTACTTGTAACTGCCTAGCACCTGACTGACATATTCTAACTCCTTTCCCCTACCCACTATCCAACCTCCTCTTTAAAACTCCCACAGATGCACTATATATTGTCACATGTTACTTACCAACTCACTGCCACTTATTCCCCACTGTCCCATCTATACCCACTAACTCTCCCACAGACTAAGTTAAAAAGCTTTCCCTTAAAATATCAATGCACATTATATGAACTTGTCTATACTCTCCTCCTCTTTTTAGTTTTTCCTTTTTTGTCTTATCTTCACTACATCTTCAAGATTATCTCTGCTAAACATACTGTGTGAACAACAGTCAAATGTTGCTACCTGCTATACTTTTAATTGTATGTCTAAACCCCTATGCTTATGTAAATATCTTACAATCATATGTTATTGTCTGCTATATTTTTATAACTGAATGTGTAAATATCTTATGTATAGTATGTTAGCAATTGTTCTGGAGCTTTTCTCCTCGGGACTCCACTGAAAACAGACAGCTCTGTCCAGTTGGACCTTCCCGGTAAACAAATGTAAAATAAATAAAATAAATAAATATAGGATAATTATAATGGTAAACTTATGGTTATTAACCAGTCTGATATATTCTAAATTCAGTCTATTAAGGTTGACAAGAATTAACAATCCCAATAACATATCTAGAAATCGTACAGGTTGATATGAATCATCTTTAACCAGAGAAATTGTTTTAAACTTATGCTTAAATATAAGCTATATGGCTGTACTTATGAATTTTATAATGCATGTTTACTATAAGCAAATCTTTCAACATTCCTTCTTGTGAATTCTTTTGAGACTGTTCATTCTGTTTTTGCAGAAGTTTGAAAAGGAGGGCTGAAAATGTTTAAATTCCCTGGATCAGCTTGCCCCTTACATCACACTTTTTGATCACCTCTGCAGCAGAGGGGCCAAACACTAAATCTCTGTCCAAGGGAAAATTTAAAATTTAATTTTTAATATCATCCATAAGGTTTGGAGAATGCCACAAAACAAGCCTCCTTAAAACCATACCAGTGGCTAAAGCCCTGAAAGAAGTATGAACAGATAAATACACACACTGCAGACAAGGAGTAGTGACATGTGCAATAGAAGAAACTAAGTTATTTAAAGCAGGTTATTCTTCAGAAGAAAAACAGTTTGCTAAAGCATTCCTCATACTTTCACAATATGTCAGTATACATGTTAACATATGAGTCTAAACTTCTGAAATTCAAAGTTGCAGAAGTACTCACTTTTTTCCCATATCTATCAATAATTTTCCCATCCTTACTAAAAAGAGTAGGATTGGAATAATCTATGGGCAGGATTCACGAAACCTCCGTGTAAGAGTTAGCAAGTCTTACACGGAGGCTGCAGTTAAACGGTGTGATGTCAGCATGCCATGCATATTCATGAGGGCATGCTGAATCACACCCTAGGCTAACACGGTCCGTGTAGGAAAGTAGGGGGCGTGTCCGCACGGCAAGTCCTGCAAAGGGACACGCCCCCAGAAGAGTCACAGTCCTGAAAGGAAACTCCCACGAGCGAGTCCGCGGAAATGTCAAGAAACACAACACCACACATGCCCCCACAGACTATAAACCCAACTGTAATGTAAAACGTAAAAATTAACAGTTTAATTTCTTTTTTATAATTTCAAAAATGTTTGCCTGTAATTGCGCTCGTTTGCGCGGGTGAGCCCTTCGCTCAGCCACAGTTAGCAGTCATTGGAAAAGCATAAAAGATCTAAATATGCAAATTAAGCCAAGTAGCAATAGCGTAGCACTAGAGACGTTGGCCGAAGAGGAGGTAGTCACGGTTCAAGCCCCAACAACATCATTTTCTATTTTTAGTGAAATAAGCACGAAACAATCCCCTGACATATATGTACATATATATAACTATAATTTAAGTAAAATGTAATGAAATGGGCCATGTATTTTTGAAGAAATCTGATACAATAAAAAAAAAAATTATAAGTGCCCATAGCTGAGCAGCACTCTACCAAGCTGATTATGACTGCCTGCAGGTGAGCAGTGGTTTAACAGGTGTAATATGAGTGCCCGGAGTTGAGCAGCGCTTTAACACGCTGAAACTGTGTGCCCATAGCTGAGCAACACCTCACACAGCGTAATATGCGTGCTCATAGTCAAATGACGCGTAAACCAGCATAACCCATTTGCGCGGAGCTGCGCAATGTGCCAACCAGCTTACCGAAGGGCAGCATAGGGCAGGCTGTATCAAAGCTGCCTTTACACAGACACACCTCCTAAAATAAAAAAAGCAATGCCCAGGCTCGAACCCAGGATACCGTGCACCATAGTCAAAGTACCGAACCACTAAGCCATGACAGTTGTACTGAGAAATGCAGTATTAGCATATATATAGGAATGAATGGAAATAGAAGCATGACAAAGCAGGTTTTTTCAAGCTGATACATTTCCAAAATGGCCAATCACAGATAAATGCGGGAAAAACGGCATATATAAGCCCCATAGGCAGGAATACACAGCATAACTGATTGTGGAACCTATTTGCAGTCAGGATGGCAGGTGTAGGAGAGGGCAGTTGCTTCCGAGCACAGAGGTGGGGTGTTGAGGAGTCCAAATATATGGTTTGGCTCCTAGTCCATGATCATGAGGCTGAACTCATGCAGGGCCAGGTTCTGTGGGGTGCGTACAAGGCAGAGGCGTGGAACCAGTTGGCACATGATCTCACCAGTGCCACAGGCATACCAAGGACTGGTGAACAGGTCCTTCACCACCATGCGGACCTGAAGAGATGAAAGCAGGACCAACTGAACCGTTGGATCCAGGAGGCCCAGCAAATGCCTAACGCCCCACTATTGAGTAAGTATCCATGTAATTACATATGTAAGAAATTATCCTAGCTGATATTATGAAGATGTATGTTCCAATATTACTTAATTTATATTATAGCTGCAGGTGTGCGTTCCGCAAATCGGCGAGCCTATGGTGATAGGCTGGTGCGGTTGCACCACCAGGCAGGTTAGTAATTATTTTTCTGTAATTGTTATACAATATAAGTGAGACATCTTGTAAAAGAGTTCAGTGTAGTTACATATTAATAAAGTTCAAGTAACACTAAAAGAAAGATTCTGCTAGTACTGTATGATTAGATAAATGATGCAGCCTGTAATCCAGAAATAAAAATTAAACAAGTCTGAAATAGAAATTTTCCACCTGTATTGTAATATCAGATAACCTGACGCAGCCTGAAAATTAGTGGTAAACAAGCTAAAGACAATAGACATGTGTCAAATACATCCCCTTTTAAAATCTGCCATCTGAAACAAGTGAGTCTGTTGGAAAGGATTGTTGTAACCAAGTAAGACATGTTAATAATGCCTAGAATTAAGTACCATCTTGAATTGTAAAAATAAAACAAGTGAGAGTGTGAGAAAGAGGTATGAATCGACCAAGAAAGCTGTAATAACTCTTGAATAAAGTATACTGCAGTCAGTACATAATGAAACGAATGAGACAGCCACAACCAAACAGTGAAATGTTTGTAATAAAGTACTGAAGCTGGAATGTGTCTGTCCCACAATTTGGATATGTTGCTGTACCCTTGCAATATGGAGATAGTATGGTTGTATGAAATAATGAACATCCACAGTTGTCTAGAGCCATATAAATCAAATGTAGCAGGATGCTGTACCTGAACACAGCCAGATATGAACATGTATGAATAAAAATGCAATGTATATTAATGTAGCAGTAACATTCCCATCACCAACATTCCTAAGGTTACATATAGGAAACTGTACTAAGACATGTTGGGTATATATATCTGCAGCTACTAGAAATGTACAGCATATGTATAGGTAGTTGAAGTTGTTAATGAAATATTTCTTCACCCTACCCTATACTCACAAATAATGCCATTCCACACCAAACTGGGTATGTGTATTCACAATTAATTCCTATGGACATTTGTCCTGTTGGTTCATACATATTTGCATGTACGTTGATGCATGTGCCCTGTTCACATATCCAAACCTGATGACCTGTTGCCATCAGACAACCCTGCATGCTGTTGGATTGTGTACTGTTGTTCAAAATATGCATGTGTTATGCTTGCTGTTCAATGTTTGGAATACATGGGTGTTTGGTTAATGGGAATACTGATGCATACTGTTACAAATAATTTTGAATGGTATTGTTTGTTACTAACCCAAAATGTCATAAAATATTGCTAAACATAGGACAACAGGGAAGGCGGGTTCCAGCGGACCCACATCTCCCACCTCAGCTGGCGAGTACACCTGGCACTAGTGTCCACCAGGCCTGAACATCCTCCGGTGGCCCTGTGCCACCTTCGGGTGGAAGCGCTGCAGGGGATGGGGCTCATCCCCCCTCTGCGAGCGTGGTCGGAGGAGAATGTCCACTCACCTTCCAAAGTGTCCGGTCTGTGGTGCGTAGTGAGATCAGGCATTCTGTGCTTGAACCCCTACGCCAGCTTGAGGCATGGGTGGTGCAACTCACGGGTGTGCCTGCTGCCTGTCCTACACAGCCCCCAGCACAGCCCTGTCCTGGGCAGTGAAGGCGCAGTGGCAACTGCCCATGGGTGTGGATCTCAGTTCCACTGTTGCCATCTGTGGGCTCATGGGCTCGCGATATCCAAACATCCGTCCCCATCAATTGTGTTTCCCCCCACAAGTGTCATACTCCGCCCCTGTATGCATCTTGTTTGTCTTGTCTGTTAACCTCCCCTACCTACCGCCCCAAATATACCTACTTCCTGTACTTCACATTCCACTCTCACCTGAAAAAAAATAAAAGGGCACTCTGTTCCCGCAAAAAAATTACGCCCCATACATAGCTGCCCATTTTGCAGACATGTCTGCTGGACATGTGAACTGGTAATTACAATTGGCTGTACAACATATTTTGTTGTCCTCACCCCTCTCTCAGGGGTGGAAGGTTTCAAATTTCACACCAAATTACACACATATGCACAGCTGTTGCTGATAAAGAAATGGGCAGCTATGGGCCTTTCCTACATCCTTCCTGCAAATCCCAAGCTTGTTTTCCTACTGTCCTACCCTCTTTGTGCTCCCGTTTTCACCACTTTCCTATCTCCCCATTTTCTTTTCTTTCAAAGAAATTAGCGCGGGTGTGCACAAGAGTAAGCACTTTTAAGCAGTTGTAAGCAGGTGTGCGCTTGTGTGCACTTCGCTAAGCATGTGTGCGCGAAGCTAAGCGACAGTGGATCACTAGTGATATCTGCATTGCTTACTGTACTTATTTCCTTGTTTCATTTGAAAGAAAGTTACTGTTTGTCATTTTTGCATTTAAGTTACCTGTAACACATTGCACTTAAGTTACCTGGCACTTGCTCACTAAAGCAATTATATAAGTCAGCACTAAAAATTAAAAGCACTACACCCTCACTCCCCACTGGCCCTGGTTTTCAATTATTAAGGAATTCCCAATATTATTCTAGCATGTCCAAAGGTCAGTTGTCAATCTCCTCTCCGGTCCAGCTGGTGAATCTGGGAATCTTGAGGCAATGTTACAACTGCCTCATTTACACAGACAACCCTCTCCTCCTCCCAACAAATTCCAACACATGTGAGAGATGCAACCATATAGCCAAACTGGAGGCTAAGCTCTCTCAACTCAGTACTGGCATAACCAGTCAGGAGGAGAAGGAAACCACACTCACTACAATTCCAGTCTCACATAGACCTACCACGACAGCAAACCAAACACATAATCACACAAATCATACTTGGAGGCTCTAAATAAAGATCTGCTGAAGCAGCAGAGACCTCCAAAGCAGACACCAAGCAGCCGCTACCCCAAAACAAAACACGTGCAACACATATCTCACAAAGCCAGTGTGCCGAACAGTCACAGCCCTTAAGACTAAACAACACACCTGATACACTTGTAATAGGTGACTCTATCATCAGGCACACTGACGTCCCGCTCACCAGGCTGAACAAGGAGAGGGTCACGGTGAGCAGCCTGTCAGGTGCTAGGATCTGCCACATAACACAAGCACTCAGGTCACTCCAAGGCAAGTACAAATATGACTCAGTCATTGTCCATGCTGGTGTGAATGACCTGAGACATACCTCCCTGGACTACATGAAAAGAGACATAAAGGAGCTCTCTGAGCATGTAGCCCAGGCCGGTATGACCCTGACCTTGAGTAGCATCTTACCCTCACCAAGAATGATGCCACAATATGAAGACAAGATGATCAATTTCAACAATTGGCTTAAGTACTGGTGTCATTCAAAGGGAATCCAATGCCTGTCAGCTTGGGATGATATGCTCGACAAGCCACGATGCTTCACTAGGGACGGCTTGCACCTGTCACCCCTGGGCTTTAAGATATTGACAAAGGCTCTTGCTACCCCATAGTGCCTTTTTAGGCAAGGCTCAAAAGACAAATCCAACTCCATAGGTATCACAAGGGATAAGAAACTAAGAGTAATGCTACTCAATGCTAGAAGTCGAAACCTCAAGATGCATGCACTGGAAACCCTCCTTAGCATGGAGAACATAGATATCTGTGCAGTAACAGAAACCTGGTTCAAGGCTCCTGAAAGCACCCCAGCACTACCAGGTTATACCTCATACCATGCTTTTCGGCCCCAAAACTGGACTGAACCACAAAGGAGGGGATATCAATATTCATCAAAGATACCCACACCTCCAGGTTGGTGGCACAGCACGAAGCATCAGAGACTATCCATGTGCAACTAACAGTGGGTAAAACTGCCTTCCAGTTTATAGCCTGCTACAGACCACCCTCCCAAACCCAGGAACCCCACTCGGCCTTCCTGAGAACACTGTAAAATATGAAGGTCTCTCCAAACACCATTATATTGGGCGACTTCAACTACCCAAACATAGACTGGGAGCATTACTCTAGCTCCAACACCCTAGCCCAAAGGTTCCTAGAATTTATAAACTCAAATGCTATGGAACAACTTGTTACCACTCCCACAAGGGGGAAAACATACTGGACCTGATCATCACCAACATGGGGACTCTATGCTCCAGACCAGAAGTGTATCCCTCACTGGTAAGATCAGACCATAAACTAATCTCACTGGATATTCACATCCTGACCCCACCCCTGCCCAGAAAACCACAGTGAAAAACTTCTCTAAAGCAAATTTCACACTCCTCAAAACTGAGGTGGAATCCTTCAAAGCCCCGGCCTGTGGAAAATAAGGCCCAGACCACAGAATCCTTTATAAATGCATTCTATGAACACCTTCAGGAATGCATGGATCATCGATCCCAAATAAAACCAAGACCCAATTCTCCAAAGGCAGTCGTCCTGTCTGGTAGACCACAGTCATAAACAAACTATACAATAGAAGGAGGAAGATACTAAATAATAGAGCAAAATCCCAAAAGGGAAGGCATCACTGATCAGTATTAGCAAAAACTACGGGCACACATAAAATTGTCTAAGGCCAGCTTTGAGAGAAAAATTGCACAGGACACTAAGGATAATCACAAGGCTTTCTTTAGTTATGTTAGGAACCTGGGTGGTAATTCCCAGATATGCTCAGAATTAGTCCAAAATGACAAAAATACACGAACCCACAGACATTGCCAACATCCTAGCTGACAGGTTCAGCACAAACTTCTCCCCCCCCCTCCCCACCAAAAGGGCAAATATCTATCCCAGCAGAGTGCTGCCCCCCAGACATCTCAGATGCTCAGGTAAGAGCCGCCCTCTGCAAAGCAAAAAACACAGCATCAATGGGACCAGATGGTGTCCCAGGCTGCGTCCTACATGAACTCCAAGAAGAGCTAAACCCAAACATAAAACTACTGTTCAATCTCAGCCTTACTACAGGATATGTGCCCAAAGAGTGGCGTACAGCAACAGTGGTCTCTCTCCATAAAGGTGGTGCCTCAACAGATCCTGGAAACTATCGCCCCATAAGCCTGACTAGCTTGGTCTGCAAAGCTATGGAAAGGATCATCATGGACCTCATAAATAAAGATATTGGGGACCTACAAACACTGGATCCTACCCAGTTCAGCTTTGTTAAGGGCAGATCCTGCCTCTTAAACCTGGTTGATTTCTTTGAAACAGTCACCAAGGCCATTGATGAGGGGAAGGTGGTCCACACAGCCTACCTGGACCTCGCAAAAGCCTTTGATACAATACCCCACTCGGGCATTATAGATAAGCTCACCAGTTTAAATATAAACCCCTATTTCACTAGATGGATTGCAAACTGGCTCAAGGACAGAACCCACATGGTTAGAATTGCTGGAGCCATGTCAGACTCCAAACCAGTTACAAGTGGTGTCCCACAAGGCTCAGTCCTGGGACCTCTCTTGTTCGGTATATATTTCTTGGAGGTACAGGCCAACACGGAAGGACTGTGGCTGACCAAGTTCGCAGATGACTGCAAACTGGGCGCTATAATTGACTCTCCAGCTGACACAAGCATCCTCCAAAAGGGCCTCATAGAAACAGACAACTGGTGCCAGAGCAATGGCCTCAAGCTAAACGCCAAAAAGTGTATAGTCATCCCCTTTGGCAAAAACAAAGTGCCCACAAATTACCACATAGATGGTAATCCATTAAGTACGGAAGAAGTAATTAGGGACCTGGGGACCCAAGTTGATAGCAATCTCTCATTTGACAACCACGTGGCCAAAGTGGTTAGAAAAACATTTTATATAGATCACCTTATCATGAAGAGATTCACATCTAGATCAGGAGAGGTCATCGTGCCTCTTTACTCATCCCTCATCAGGCCCATAATTGAGTACAATGCCCCTTTTGGGATGTACCTTACCAGACACCTGCAGCAACTGGAAAGACCCCAAAAGTACCTCACCAAGAGGATCAAAGGGCTCAAACAGATGCCATATGCTGCCTGGTTAAAGAAACTCCAGCTCTACTCAGTGGCATACCGCCTGCTCAGAGGCGATCTGTGCCTGACATAACGCCATGTCCAACCCGAAATTAATGGACATGCTGCACCTCAGAAAATCCAAATCCCATCAAGCTACGCGCTCGAGAGACTTGAACCTCAGCACTGACATAAATAGGACATGCTGGAGGGACAGAGTCATAACCCAGAGGCTCCCTTCACTCTGGAATAAAATCCCAGTCCAGGTTAGGCAGAGTCCCTCATTGACTCTCCTCAAGAGGAATCTTGATGAGTGGATGGGGGATCGTAGGTTTATCCCGGGTATCACTTCTGTGTCACTGCTAGACAGAGGCACAGTATATTAACCTCGAAAAAGGGCATAGCAAAATTAATTTAAAATGGGTGGCGAAAGCCAAACACACTCTGGCTAGGCTTATAAATGCCCCAGGGCAGATAGCCTAGTATGAACCTATGAACCTATACCCACACCCCCAGGTTGTTGCCACAGCGTGATGCATCACAGACTATCCACGTGCAACTAACAGTGGGTTAAACTGACTTCCAGTTCATAGCCTGCTACAGACCACCCTCCTAAACCCAGGTAACCCACTTGGCCTACTTAAGAACACATGAATATATGCAGGTGTCTCCAAACAACAATATATTGGGCATCTTCATTTACCCACACATAGACTGGGAGCAGTACTGTAGCTCCAACACCCTAGGCGAAAGGTTCCTAGAATCCATACACTCAAATGCTATGGAACAACTTGTTACCACTCCCACAAGAGGGGAAGACATGCTGCACCTGATCGTCACCAACGTGTGGACTCTATGCTCCAGACCAAAAGTGTATCCCTCACTGGTAAGATGACACCATAGAGTAATCTCACTGTATATTCACATACCAACCCCAGCCCCTGCACAGAAAACCACAGTCAAAAAGTTGTGTAATGCAAATTCCATGTATTCACATGAGGCAGGCTTCACACATGGGAACTATTTAAGGTCACAGGTACATATGTCTATGTGGCACACACATACCTCATGTGTGCATTGAAATTACTGATATAATATGTGTCATACAATATTAAGAGCAACACCCAACACACATGAACAAACTGTTTGACAAAAGCACACATGGCATTTGTAGGATTCAAACCACTACTTAACTATGTTATGACACTTGAGAGAGACGCATTAGCAGAGTGTGCTATTTGCATTGCTAGAAGGTTTCCCTTCTCCTGCAATACTTATAGGGTGCTGACATCATCAGTGTTTAGAAAGAGGAATGTACATCATGTAGTGTGTTCTTCTAGTTGCCAAAAGGGACATTTCTTTCAAACAGAATTGCACACACACACACACACACACACACACACACACACACTGAGCATTTGCAGGATTCAAACCCCTACCTAACTATGTTATGACACTTGAGAGAGAGGCATTAGCAGAGCACGCTATTTGCATTACTGGGAGGTTTCTCTTCTCCTGCTATACCTATAGGGTGCTGACATCATCAGTGTTTAGAAAGAGGAATATACATCATGTAGTGTGTTCTTCTAGTTGCCAAAAGGGACATTTCTTTCAAACAGAATTGCACACACACTAACTCCCCCCTCCCCAATCACACACACTGCACATTTGTGGGATTCAAACCCCTACCTAACTATATTATGACACTTGAGAGAGAAACGCATTAGTGGAGCACGCTATTCAAATTACTGGGCATCTTTCTTCTCCTGCAGTATTTATAGGGTGCTGACATCATTATTTATAAAGAGGTATGTACATCTATTACTATCTGTCAGTAAAGGGGATAGTATATATATGCATTAAGAGACACCTACTTCAGGGTCACATATGCACATCAGCACTGCCAGGTTATGTTTTATACCATGCTTCGTGACCACAGGACTTGTAACACACAACACAACCAGTTCAGACCACCCCTCCCATATCCAGGAACCACACTTTGCTTCCCTGGGAACAGTGTAGGATATGAAGGTGTTCACATACACCATTACAGTGGTTAACTTCAGGTACAGGTATATTGAGTGGGGGAACTATTCAGGCCTCAACAACATCACCCTACAGCCACTACAATTTGTGAATCCATGTGCTATGGCAGGACCAATCACCACAGCCACAAGGGGGAATACATATTGGACCTGACCATCTGCAACATGGGGTCTCTATGTTCCACACCAGAGATAGACCACCATTGTTAATATCTGACCATAACCAACTTTCCCTGGACATCCATATCCCATCCCCACCCCAAGGCAAGGAAGTCACTGCAAAGTATTTATCAAAAGCAGACTTTGCAATTGTGAAGACTGGGGTGGAAGACTTCAAAGGACCCATGCTGGAGGATTATACAGGGCACTCTGCATAATCCTTGACAATTGCATTCTATGAGCATCCGGAAGGTTTGCATTGATCATGCTATCCCAAATAAACCCAAGACTCCTCCACAACAGGAGACCTGTCTGGTGTACACCAGTCATATATAAGCTGTACAACAGAAGGAGGGAGCTAATACATTACAGAGCAATATCCCACAGAGGGAGGACGTCTCTGAACAGTATTGGTAAGACACTTCAATCCCTCAAAATCATCACTTCAAAGTGTTGACAGTGAAATTGTCCAGACACTGCAGATAAGGCTCCCCTCAGTCGGTAACTGACACCCAATTACTGTTATAAGTCCTCGCCAACCCTCTTCCAGCAAACTTCAGCCACATGGATGTGACATTGCAAATTCAACCCCTAGGATCTCCACTGTGTCCCTGCTTGACGGAGGTACAGCACACTAGCCTTAAACGGTGCCTTCTGTGACCTACTTTACAGAGGCACAGTAGCCTACTGTACTGGGGAGGCAGACACCAAACACACTCTGGCTAAGCTTATGTATTCCCTAGGGCAAACAGCCTAGTATTGACCTCTACATTCATATGTTTAATTTTCAGATGCACAATATTTGTTGCTGATAAACTGTTTGCAGGTCTTTATTGCCATAGCTTTCCCTGTTTCTATGAACAACTTGTGTATCTGTGGAAGATGTTTGAATATGAGAGGGATCCACTATTTTACTTATGTCTCTGTTGTCATTTAACTGTGTGCACTGGGCAGATTGCTGTATTGTGGGAGGTTCCTGGCTTAACACATACAAATGCCAGATATGTGTGGCCAACTGCTAAACTGAGACATGGCCTAAGTGTGTGAGCATGCCCAGTTCAGGCTTTCCATGGCTTGTTACCTGACATATGTCTCATTTATCAAAGTGTGCAAGCATGCCCAGTGTGAGCTTTCTATATGTTGAGATCTGAGGTCCACCACATTTGTGGTTGTGTGTGAACTTCAACAATATTTCACATTTATAGTTGTGTGTTGGAAGTCATGTTGTGTTCTTACTGCCCAACTGCTTTGTGTCTGAACCCAACAGGGATTATACTGTGCCTGCAGGGTTTCCATGGGATAGTTTGCATACAGTTGTCAACATCCTTTCATACTGACCAAACACTGTAATATCGTATAGTGTACTGGTTCAGTACTTTCACTGTGGTGGACAGTATCCTGGGTTTCAGTCCTATCACTGCTTTAAATATTCATAGTGAGCACACCAGACTGGTTAAGACCAGTTGTGCAAATATGACCATGTTGCATTTTGTTCAGATATGGACTACTTAAACCAGGCTTGTCCAGCATTGGTAGTGTATTCTGCAACTTGGGTGGACATTGACAAACACTAGCTATGTGCCCTAGGCCATTTCTAATGCTAGTCAGAGAGTGTGTTTGTCCTTCAACACACATTGTAACTGGAGTTTGCCATGACATATTTCAAGGTTAGTATACTGTGCCTCTGTCTACCCGTGACATAAAAGTGATACCCAGAGTAAACCTACCATCTCCCATCCACTCATCAAGAATCCTCTTGAAGAGAGTCAATGAGGGACTCTCTGGCTAACCTGTACTGGGAGTTTACTCAAGAGTGGAGGGAGCTTCTGGGTTATGGATCAATCACTACAGCATGTTCTATTTATGTCAGTGCTGGGGTTCATTTCTCTCATGTGCATAGCTCACTAGCATTCAGATTTTACAAGGTGCAGCATGTTCATTGATTCCAGCTTGGACATGGCTTTATACATCAGGCACAGATTGCCTCTGGGCAGGCAGTATGGCACTGTGTGGAGCTGCAGTTTGTTTAATCAGGCAACACATGGCATCTGTTAGAGCTCTTTGATCCTCCTGGTGAGGTACTTTTGGGGTCTTTCCAGTTGCTGGAGGTGTCTGCTAAGGTACATCCCACAGGGGCCATTGTACTCAATTGTTAGGCTGATGAAGGATGACTGAAGAGGCACGATGACCTCCCCTGATCTAGATGTGAATACCTTCATGATTAGGTGGGTATATGGTATGTTTCTGTAACCACTACGGCCACATGGTTGTCAAATGCAAGATATCTATCAACTTGTGTCCCCAGGTCTCTTATTACTTCTAAAGTACTTAATGGGTTAACACCTATGTGATAATTGGTGGGCACTTACTATTTTTCCAAAGGGGATGACTATACACTTTTCTGCATTTAGCTTGATGACATGGCTCTGGCACCAGTTGTCTGTTTCTATGTGGCCCTTTTGTAGGATGCTTGTGTCAGCTGGAGGGTCAGATATGGTGCCCAGTTTGTAGTCATCTGCAAACTTGTTCAGACACAGTCCTTCCATGTTGGCCTGTACCTATGGGAAATATATACCAAACAAGGGAGGTCCCAGGACCAAGCTTTGTGGGATGCCAGTTGTAGCTGGTTTGTAGTCTGACATGGCTGCAGCATTTCTGACCATGTCAGTTCTGTCCTTGAGCTGGTTTGCAACCCATCTACTGACATAGGGGTTTATATTTAAGCTGGTGAGCTTATCTATAATGAACAAGTGGGGTATTGTATGGAAGGCTTTTGCAAGGTCCAGATAGGCTGTGTATCCCACATTCCCCTCATCAATGGCCTTGATGACTGTTTCAAATGAGTCAAACATGTTTAAGGGGCATGATCTGCCCTTAAGAAAGCCACACTGGGTAGGGTCCAGTGTCTGTAGGTCCCCAATATCTTTATTTCTGAGGTCCATGATGATCATTTCCATAGCTTTGCAGACCAAGCTTGTCAGGATTTTGGGGTGATAGTTTGCAGTCTCCATTCAGGCACCACCTTTGTGGAGAGGGACCACTGTTGCTGTACATTGCTCTTTGGGTACATATCCTGTGGTAAGGCTGAGATTGAGCAGTAGTGTTATTTGGTGTTCCATTCTTCTTGGAGTTCATGTTGGACGCAGCCCAGGACACCATCTCATACCATTGATGTTGTGTGTTTTGCTTTGAAGATGCTGGCTGTTACCTCAGCATCTGCAATGTCAGGGGGCCAGCACTCTGCTGGGATAGATATTTGGCATTTTGGTGGGGGGGGGGGAGTTTGCACTGAACCTGTCAGGTTGGATGTTGGCAATGTGTGTGGGTTTGGTGTATTGGTTGTAATATTTGAGTAATTCAGAGCATATCTGTGAATTCCCACCAAGGTTCCTACCATCAGTTAAGAAAGCCTTGTGATTATCCTTAGTGTCCTGTACAATTTGTATCTTCATAGGTTCATAGGTTCATACTAGGCTATCTGCCCTAGGGCATTTATAAGCCTATCCAGAGTGTGTGTGGCTTTCGCCACCCCTTGCAATGTGAATATTATGCCAATTTAGGGTTTACTTTACTGTGCCTCTGTCTAGAAGTGACACAGTGATGACCCCCGGTGTAAATCTACAATTTCCCATCCACTCGTCAAGATTTCTCTTGAAGAGAGTCAGTGAGGGGCTCTGCCTAACATGGACTGGGATTCTGTTCCAGAGTGTAGGGAGCCTCTGGGTTATAAATCTGTCCCTCCAGCACATCCTATTTATTTATGTGTTGAGGTTCAAATCTCTCGCTCTCGCGGCTCTGATGGATTTGGATTTTCTGAGGTGGAGCATGTCCATTAATTCTGGATTGGACATGGCCTTGTACGTCAGGCATACATCGCCTCTGAGTAGGCAGTATGTGACTGAATACAGCTGGGGTTTCTTCAGCCAGGCAGCATATGACAAATGTCTGAGACCCTTTATCCTCTTGGTGAGGTACTTTTGGGGTCTTTCTAACTGCTGCAGGTGTCGGGTAAGGTACATCCCAAATGGGGCATTGTACTCAATTATGGGCCTGATAAGAGAAGAGAAGAGTATAGGGGAACAATGACCACTCTTGATGTAGATGTGAATCCTTTCATGATAAGGTGGCCATTATAGAAGGTCTTCCTAGCCACCTTGCAATGTGAGTGTCAAATGATAGGTTACTGTCCACTTGTGTCCCTAGGTCCCTGATTACTTCTTCCGTACGTAATGGATTACCACCTATGTGGTAATTTGTGGGTACCTTGTTTTGTATTTGGAGAGACATTCATACTCTCCAGTGTCTTCAGGAAGTCTGAGTGGGGTTCCTGGGTTTGAGAGGGTGGTCTGTAGCATGCTACAAACTGTACGGCAGTTTTGCCTATGGTTAGTTGTACATGGATGGTCTCCGATGCTTTGTGCATTGTCAGTAACCTGGAGGTGTGGGTATCTTTGATGAATATGGATACTCCCCCTCCTTTTGTGGTTTGGTCCAGGTTTTGGGGCCGAAAACCATGATATGAGGTATAACCTGGTAGTGCTGGGGTGCTCTCAGGATCCTTGAAGCAGGTTTCTGTCACTGCACAGACATCAATGTTCTCCATACTGAGGAGGGCCTCGAGAGCGTGCATCTTGAGGTTTAGACTTCTGACGTTGAGCAGCATTACCTTATTTTTTTTCCACTTATGTTTTCTAGGGAGGTGGGTTTGTCTTTTGAGCCTTGCCTAAAAAAGGCACTATGGAGGTGGCAAGAGCCTTGGCCAATATCCAGAAGCCCAGGGGTGACAGGTGCAAGCCATCCCTGGCAAAGCAGCATAGCTTGTCAAGCATGTCATCCCAATCAGACATACATTGGATCCCCTTGGAATGACACCAGTAATTGAGCCAATTGTCAAAGCTGATCATTCTGTGTTTGTACTGTGGCATCATTCTTGGTGAGGGTAAGATGCTGCTCAGGGTCAGGGTCATACCGGCCTGGGCTACATAATCAGAGAGCTCCTCTATGTCTCTTTTCATGTAGTCCAGGGAGGTACGTCTCAGGTCATTCACACCAGCATGGTCAATGACTGAGTCATATTTGTACTTGCTTTGGAGTGACCTGAGTGCTTGTGTTATGTGGCGGATTCTAGCGCCCAACAGGCAGCTTACTGTAACCTTTTCTTGTTCAGTCTGGTGAGTGGGACATCAGTGTGTCTGACTATGGAGTCACCTATTACAAGCGTATCAGGCATGTTGTTTGTCCTTAAAGGCTGTGACTGTTTGGCACACTGACTTTGTGAACTATGTGTTGCATGTGCTATGTTTTGAGGTAGTGGTTGCTTGGGTGTCTGCTTTGGAGGCCTCTGTTGATTTGGTAGATTTTTAATTAAAGCCTCCGGGAATGTTTTTGTGTGTTTATGTCTTTGGTTTGCGGTTGTGATAGATCTATGTGAGACTGAGTTTGTGGTGTGTGTGGTTACCTTCTCCTCCTGACTGGTTTTGCCAGTACTGAGTTGAGAGAGCTCGGCCTCCAGTTTGGATAAATAGTTACATCTCTCACATATATTTGTATTTGTTGGTGGGAGGAGGGGGTTGTCTGTGTACATGGGGCAGGTGTAACATTGCCTCAGGATTCCCAGATTCAACATGTTGTAGCTGGCCTTAGAGGATTTTATGTGTGGCCATAGTTTTTTTGCCATAATACTGATCAGAGATTACTTCCCTTTTTGGGTTTTGCTCTATCATGTAGTAGCTTCCTCCTTCTCTTGCATGGTTTGGTAATGGCTGGGGTCCACCAGGCCAGATGCCTGCATGTATGGAATTGGGTCTTGGTTTTATTTGGGATTGCATAATCCATGCATTCCTGAAAGTGTTCATAGAATGCATTTATAAAGGGTTCTGAGGTCTGGCCCATATTTTCCACAGGCACAAGGCCTTTAATGGATTCCACATCAGTTTGGAGGAGTGCAACATTTGCTTTACACATGTTTTTCACTGTGGTTTTCTGCCCAGGGACTGGGGTCAGGATGTGATTATCCAGTGAGATTACTCTATGGTCTGATCTTACCAGTGAGGGACACACTTCTCATCTGGGCATAGAGTACCCATGTTGCTGATTATCACATCCAGTATGCTTACCCCTCTTGTAGGAGTGGTAAGTTGTTCCTGAGCATTTTGGTTTATGAATTCTAGGAACCTTTGGCCTAGGGTGTTGGAGCTAGAATAATGCTCCCAGTCTATGTTTGAGTATTTTCAGTCACCCAATATAATGTTGTTTGGAGAGACCTTGATATTTTCATGTGTTCTGAAGTAGGCCAAGTGCGGTTCCTGGCATTAGGAGGGTGGTCTGTAGCAGGCTACAAACTGGGAGGCAGTTTTAGCCACTGTTACTTCGTCTGGATAGTCCATGCTGCTTCTTGCTGTGGTACCAACCTGGGGTGTGGTTATCCTTGACAATTATTGATAGTCACCCTCCTTTTGTAGTTTGTTCCATGTTTTGGGGCTGTAAAGCATGGTATGAGGTGTAACCTGGTAGTGTTAGGGTGCTCTTGTGAGCCTTTGACCCAGGTTTCTGTTACAGAACAGATATCAACATTCTCCATGCTGAGGAGAGTTTGGACTGCATGCATCTTGCAGTTTAGACTTCTGGCATTGGGTAGCATTACATCTAGGTTCTTATCCCTTGTGATACCTATGTAGGTGGGTTTGTGTTTTGAGCCCACCTATTCAAGGCTCGGTGGGGGTGACAACAGCCTTTGCCAGTATCCAAAAGGCCAGGAGTGATAGGTGCATGCCATCCCTAGCAGGTGGAGCATCGTGTCTTGCTCAGCATGTCATCCCAGGCTGACACGCATTGGATCCCTTTGACTAACAGCAATACTTAAGCCAATTATTGTAATTGATCATCTTGTCTTCATATTGTGGCATCATGCTTGGTGAGGGTAGGATGTTAGGGTCATCAAGTTTGCATATACTACATGGTGTTACATTGCTTAACACATGGCAATCATGCCTCAGGTGGTGCTGCAGGGCTGTCTATGTCGGATGCACATACTACACTCCCTGTACATGTTTGAAAACAGGTTGTGTCAACTTATGCATCCCTTTTACTATATGTGTATAATGTTGTTTGGAGAGACCTTGATATTTTCATGTGCTCTGAAGTAGGCCAAGTGCGGTTCCTGGCATTAGGGGGGTGGTCTGTAGCAGGCTACAAACTGGGAGGCAGTTTTAGCCACTGTTACTGCCCGTGGATAGTCCATGCTGCTTCTTGCTGTGGTACCAACCTGGGGTGTGGTTATCCTTGACAATTATTGATAGTCACCCTCCTTTGTAGTTTGTTCCATGTTGTGGGGCTGTAAAGCATGGTATGAGGTGTAACCTGGTAGTGTTAGGGTGCTCTTGTGAGCCTTTGACCCAGGTTTCTGTTACAGAACAGATATCAACATTCTCCATGCTGAGGAGAGTTTGGACTGCATGCATCTTGCAGTTTAGACTTCTGGCATTGGGTAGCATTACATCTAGGTTCTTATCCCTTGATACTCTATGTAGGTGGGTTTGTGTTTTGAGCCTTACCTATTCAAGGCACGGTGGGGTGACAACAGCCTTTGCCAGTATCCAAAAGGCCAGGAGTGATAGGTGCATGCCATCCCTAGCAGGTGGAGCATCGTGTCTTGCTCAGCATGTCATCCCAGGCTGACACGCATTGGATCCCCTTTGACTAACAGCAATACTTAAGCCAATTATTGTAATTGATCATCTTGTCTTCATATTGTGGCATCATGCTTGGTGAGGGTAGGATGTTAGGTCATCAAGTTTGCATACTACATGGTGTTACATTGCTTAACACATGGCAATCATGCCTCAGGTGGTGCTGCAGGGCTGTCTATGTCGGATGCACATACTACACTCCCTGTACATGTTTGAAAACAGGTTGTGTCAACTTATGCATCCCTTTTACTATATGTGTGAGTCAGAGAGGTATCATTTTCAGGGTTCCTACTGAGCCAGTGTATGTGCTATGCGTTGCCTCTTTGCCAAGGCCAAGGCATACTGGGCACACCTCCTTCTGCCTACTGGGGCAGGCTCAGGTTGTTCCTCCTCCGAGTCACGCCCTGCCTGTGATTGGCTTGGCAATGGTAGGGGGCTGTTTGGCCCAGCCCTATGCTGGTCCTGCTGCAGCTGTTTTCACAGAATCATATTATGTAGCATAGCATATACCATGACAATTTGGGTATATGTAGTTGGTGAGTACTGCAAGGCTCCACCAGATGTGTCCAGGCACCCGAACCGTGACTTGAGCAGCCCAAACACACACTCGATTACATTTCAGGTTTGTGCGCAGCCTCATTATGGCGCTTGTTCAGGTGTGTGTGCATTTCTGATGGTGTCATCAGCCACGGCTCCAGTGTGTAGCCAGCATCCCCCACTAAGTGACCATGTGGGATGTCCCCATTGGCAAATGTCTGGTACAGCTGCGTCAAATGCCAGATATGGGAATCATGGTAGCTTCCAGGGCAGCCAGCACACACATTCATTATTATGCCCTGGGCATCACACACAACCTGGCAGTTGATGGAGGGGAAGCCCTTGCGGTTAATGTAGGCCCTACCCCGGGCCACCAGCTGGTGCTTTGATGCGTATATGCGTGCAGTCTATTGCACAACCTACCTCAGGATATTCTGCTGTTTGCTGGAAGAGACGCATATTGCTGGCCAATACCTCATGGGAATTGGGGAAATATACATGATCACTGACATGTGCTGACATGGCATCCAGGACCTGGTGCAGTACCCTGGATGCTGATGCCTGTGATATCCCCATCATATCACAAGTTGGTCTCTGGAAGGTACCTGTTGCTAGTATTCTTAGGCCAACACATACCTTGGTTTCCACTGGGATGGGTTCCCCCTCTGTTGGTTCTGTGTGTGAGGTGTGGCCTGCACAGCTCAACAATTTGCTGTAGGAGGTCTCTGTCCACTCTATAGCACTCCACTATCTCCAGCTCATGTAACCCCTGGTAAGTGACCCTGGGCCTGTACACTCTTCTCCGTCTCCTCACTGTGGGTTGTCCGGCAGCATTTGCATAGTCACCACCCCCAGCAAGTTGCATATGTCTCCTTATAACAGCTATGGCAGCCCCCTAGCATTTTTGGTCTGAGTGAAGCTTTTTCAGTTTTCACTTCTAATAGCTTACTCCTCTGTTGCAGTGTCTCTTGAGATAAACATACTGCACTGTTGTTTGCAGAGTTTTAAGTGCTGGGCTGGGCTACTGTTCTGCCTGTGTAATTGCCTGCTTCTGATTGTTTTCACCTGCTAGCTCTGCCAGTATTCCCTGCTAGCTTCCGACTATTTCTCCTGCTTCCTTTTTCCCTTCTGTTTCCTCAGGTGGGAGCGACGTGCATACCAGCGAAAACATGCTCACAGCGGCTAACACACGCGCACACATGCTTAGACAGACTAGAATCTGCTTATTTGGGTTAAAATGCACGCACACCAGTGCAAACAAGCTTACAGGTGTTTAAACAGGTTCCTACATGCTTATTCTGCCTTAAACGCATGCATTCACGCCTACACGCGCACACTCTATCTTACTCGTGCCTACCAGTAAGACACGGCGCGATGTGACTCCAGCAAGAAACTTTGGTGTTATCCATAGTGTACACCTTCCATTTCTTGACTTTCCCATGCCTGCTTGTTGACACTCCTCTTTCCATGATGTGTGACTGACATATTTCACATGCCACTGTGATCCAATGAGCTTCATTTCTTTCATACATTCCCCCCTGTGATGTCACCTATCTCCTACTCTGTTACTCCCCCTTATCCTACTCCTACACTGCACGGAATGTGCTCATTTGCTATGTGACAGTACGATTCACTATCCTACCACTCATTTACATAGGACTGCCTACTAATGCTTAGTTACATGTCTTACACTCAGCTTCCCCCCTTAGCAACCCCTACTCAGTGGCCATGTTGTTTTCAGCCTGCTATTCCCTTACATTGTAAATTCATGCTTTGCATAAAACCCACGTTTGCTGGTTTAAAATTTTTATTTTTCTGTTTTTTTATAGTGCAGCCCGTTTGTGTGGCGCTGCGCTACATTTAAACATCGGCCGAAAAAAAAAGCATTTTTATTTTATTTTTGCATCGGGGTACGTTGCCAGTGGCCACATATTTGGCCATTGGCATGCTGCCTGGAACATACGCAGCCTTTATTTGGAGCTGACAAGGCTCCATTGTGTTATTTGCAGAATGGTACTCAGTTGTCAACTGAGTACTTTTCTGCAGATAACACGGCTCTTACACGGGCAGGTTTCTGCTTCCTGGATCGCAAAATTACCTCATTTGCATGCCTTTTGGCTGCAAGGTAATTAGCATATCCACGCCCTGTCCGTGTAAGAGCCATTTTAGGTGCTCTCTTACACGCACATACAGGCTGTTCCTGGATAGCGATGGCTGCATGGAGTCTTACACTACTCTTAGACTCCGTGCAAGCCATCGTGAATCCTGCCCTAAGTGTTTAGCAGCAAAGGAGTTAACTAAGGCTACAGCTTCTGGGTCAGGTTTGGGAATAGTGTATAAAAATTTAACAGACTGAGGAATTTTTTTAGATCCTATCTGCCTTTTTGGAACAGCTGGCTAAATATCAGGAAAATTGCAAGCAGTAAGAAACATCCTGTATAGAAGACAGGGCAGGAGGAATGGGTGTATGTTTTGGAAAACCCTTCTGTAACAACTCAGTATTTTTTGAGAGATCGAGTAACTTATGTGTTCTCTCACTGAAAACAGAGACATTCTAGTAATAGTCTCACAGAAAGAGAAACCCCCACAGGGAGAATCAGAAAGAAAGTTCTCTTCTGAGTCGGAATCAGAAATCTGAGGACAAAACCTTGAATCAGTCTCTGCATCTTCCTGTTAAGATTCAGAATCTTGAATCTTTTCAGGAAAGGAGTCATACCTCTTTCTTTCATTAGAAACTACTCTACAAGAAGGATCAATACCCTAAATCAAACCCTGAGCCATTCCAAGCAAACTACTATCCAAGCAAATTTGAGAAGGAATAGATACATGCTTGGTTTTCTGTCTCTTTTTGGCAGGAAAAATGGGACCAGCTGTGTTTCTATTAGCAGCTGCTGCTTCCCAAGAGGTGGGCACAGCATTCTGACACAACAGGTAAAGCTTCCCTCTTTCCTCTCCCAGGACTAACTAGAGTGGTTCTCCCTTACCCACTGTAGGGACCCCAATAGCCTCAGAGGGCATGGCTAACTCTTGGTCCAGAGTGGCTGTAGGTACTACACCAGAGGGATCCGTGATAAAAGAGGAGTGGTCTGAGGTACAACAAATGCCCACAGCAGAGTCACCCACCTGCAGCTGAGGCAAATTGCTAGCCTGCTGTGGTAGTAAAGACTGTTTGCTTAACTTTTTCTTTTTGTGGCTGGAAGAAAGACCGACCTTGGGAGTGGCAATCATTTTTATAGTCAAGCTAAAAATAGTGACTCTGTCCTTGGGCAAACAAGCAACAATGTCAGTAAAACTAACAGTCTACAGAAGTTACTTTTTTTCCCAGAGAAACACAGTATAAAAACACTTTTATACACTATAGCAGCCCCACAACCTTAAAAGAAACACACAGTTTCTCCACAGATAATAATACACAAGTTAGATGACACTACTTTTAAACTGACAGAAACAATGGGTACTCCATTTAAAAGTACATTACTTTATACCTTAATTGATGCATCACCTGATCACTAATTTTTGTATTTAAATGGCACTTCTATTGTTGTTCCTTTTTCTGAGGAAGTTCGTACATAGCATGTACGAAAAGCGCTTTATTACACAATAAACGGATTATTTTGGTTTGCTTGCCTATTTGTGGATTTTGAAGTGTGCGATAGTGACAGACTTAAGGGTTATGGGCGGATTAAGTGAGTTAGGGTTAGGGTGCGGGTAAGGTAAGTGTGCGATAGTGACGGTCCTTAGGGTTAGGGTTTGGGTTAAGGTTAGTGCATAGATAGTTGTGTATGTAAGGTTTAGTGTAGGTTTGTAAGGTTTTTGGTGTGCTTGTGTTGTGTGTGTGTTTTTCTGGAAAGGTATTTGGTTTGTTGATTGTCGGGATTGTGGTTTGTCGGGCATGTGAAGTTTCGTGTTTTTGAACTTTCGGTTTCTTTCGGTTTTGTCATGTCGGTTATTTCATTGTCAGTGTTTTGGCGTGTCGGTATTATCAGATAGACCCATCTGCCCAGCTAAGGAACGCACATGCTGAACGTCGATCCTCAACAGCCTTAGAGGAGTGTACTGTTCAGCAGCAGTAAAGCTCTGAAGGGCTTGTCTTTTAGTCAGATTAGCTCATGCTTTTTGACAGTTTGGGAGTGTGGAAGGTTCCCTGAAGTTTTGGAAGCTGGCCGACTCTTATATCCTTGGCAGGATGTAACCCATATAGCTAAGGCTACTGCAGCAGAGATCAATTTGAATAACATCTCATATGGACACAGGGAAACAGGGAAACTACAAATTCATTAACTGAAAATTAGGAAAAATCTCGAGACCCTGCCATTGTAAGGCACTGACTCTAACCACTGTTGCATTCCTTAAAGGATGAGCATTGAATATGGACTGTAGAGATGGGTAGGTGGACTTAGGCAACAGACAATGAATTTGGGAGGTGGGAGAGGAGTTACCCTGGAAAGGAAATAATGAGCATGAATTTATGAGTTAGAAATGTAGGGATAAAATGAGTACTGAACATGAGTTCATTGATGGGTCATCCAAGATACCTAGCACATAACATAAATTTGGGTGGGTGACACTGAACACTCTACTCTATAGCAGACATGAATTCAGTAAATTAGGAAGTGAACTGAAAATAAATTCAGTATATGGGATGAGGAAACCATGGACAGTGTATACTGAACTTGAATTAGAGAGTTAGAAGGAATGCGAGAACAGTGATGTCATTCAAGGGATGAAGTCCCATAGATGCTGTTTTGCAGATATGCTATAGAAATGTTAATGCTTAGTAAAATGATGAAGAAAGATCTGCTACGTAAGATGCACATGGATAACTTGGATAATGGGTAATACCACCTTATGGGTCTATGTCATAACCTCTGAAGCATCATTGTGCAAGTCCACCATAATGGTGAGTTCACAGTCACTTTCAAAAGTGATGTTTCTTGTCTGAGATCCCTTTGGGGCTAGAAAAAAAATGTATCTGTCATGTGGTAAGATTCTACTGATGGAAGTTTACAAGTATCGTGGAAAATGTGGAATATTCTAAACGTGGAAAATGTGGAATATTCTAAAAGTCTTAACGTCCTGTATCAGTAAGTCTGTGAGGGTCAGATAGTATATAAATATATAATTGAATCACATATGTGAATTGCATTATTAAGATGTTTTCTTGGAAAAAAACACATCCTCTCACTGGGACTTTTCTGCTTAACCATGCAGCGACCCTGGGAGGATGAATACACACGCACACACACACACACACACACACACACACACACACACACACACACACACACACACACACACACACACACACATATTACAGGGGTCTGGGAAGCACGACCCTTGATTGGAAGATATGGTATCTTTGCTTCACTGGAAGAAAAATTACTTTAGATATTTCACTGAAAGTATGTTTGGTTACTTATTTCTTGGCAGAAATGCATTCTGTGAATGCACATTCTATTGAACATTTTTGAGATAACTTAACATATAACTTTGGTACTTGGTAATATATTCGGCCAAATCTTTAACAACACTAATCTTGAGGATCTGTGAAACAAAATCTGAAGTATTTTACAACACCACATTAAAAGATGATTTCACACTCACTGTGAAAAACAAAGGGCATCAAAGTGGAACTGCAAGTAATGTTTCTACCTCATCCCAAGAGTTTATTAAGTTTTATTCTTAACATAGGTAAGTTTTATTCTTAGTGAAGGTGCCCTCCGTGAAGTATGCATGTCATCCCTGTATCTGTATGCATTTCCCTGAGTGATCCAGCTTCCTTCTGCTACCCTAAGATATGCAGTAGTTTAGCTGGTAATTTTCTAAATTGCTTGTAGGTGTGCTTTTGTACCGACACATTTAGTGGCAGTGGTTACAGCTCACCTACCAGTTTGGTGACAATTTTGCCATCACAGTAATATTAAAACAAGTAGTAAAACCAGTTATTTTACTTGTCATAGCAACCACTGGAAGACTGATAAAACATGTGAATGCCTTGACTCCCCTCCCCCAATGTCTTAGTGATAGTCAACATAGCAATGACATTCTACTGGTCTTTTGTTTGTTTCATTAAAAAAAGAGTCAGCAGGTCAGTGATTCAACAAATTTCATAAAATGATTTCTGTTCATTGACATTCAGAAACAGAACATCCCACATTCTTAACCATGATTACAACAAGATAGAAGAAAAAAGAAAAATAATGCATTACATTTTAACTCTCTCATTTAGGCTGACAAACTTGACTTCAGAATTGCTTTTCTTTCAGTCTGACATTACCCCTGGCTTCACAATTACATCCAACAAACTAGCACTTTGGTGAGGATTTCATAACTAGGAACAGAAACAGTATATACGGGAAAGGGATCCGGTGAAAACGTGCCACTGCAAATGCAACTGATCAAAATGAATATAAAATGCATCACTAAGAAAAAATATATAAAAACAATATATAAAACAGTGAAAAATAAATAAAGTGATAGTTATAATGAGTGCTTGATATTAAGCTCATTGTTGAAGCCACAAAGTTGCAAACTGTTAAAAGAAAATACATGCCAGGCATTTTCTGTAGTAATGACTGCATGAAATGAAAACATAAACAATGCATTGAAAAATTGTAAAAAATTTTAAAAGCTGGTAATTTTATGAGTGTTTAATCATAAAATACTGTGATGCTGAGTTAGAAATACAATCAATACAAATGTCCCCAAAACAGTCCAGTAAGTCTTTTCATTCGTGTCACCTGGTTTGATCTGTATAAAAGTTGACACTCAGACCACATAAGGCATAAACCACCACCTAAGAGTGTTTTGGTATGGTTTAACAGTAATGATTTGTCTAGTAACATAATGGATGATAGCACACTCTCTATAAAGGCAAAGAGAGCAACCCTTAAACCCCAAAGAATACCTATTATCTGTGGTAGAACTAGGAAAAGTACCCAAATTAACTGGAATCAACTAGATGGCCTGTAAGACTGGGGACATTTCTGTAAGAAATGTTGGGATAAGAACACAGATTATTTTGCAGCATATTGTCACTGAGGATGATATAGCAATACTTTCTAATTATTCTATGAATTATCTTAATTGTGAAAATGTGTATTGAAATAATCATCTTCAGTACTAAAAACAATGTTATTCATGACATGCCATCTTAAGAAACTTCCCCTACTCCTTCACTCATTGGACCTCAGGAATGTAATAACTGACTGCTCCAAATTATTGTTAGGTAGCCCATAGACTGGAGTTTGTGAACAATATCAAAGAAAATAAGATAAAAATCATCGTTAGATCACATTCTGTGGGCTTTCAAGAACTTCTGTAAGACAAAGTGTGATGACCCACCAATGGACCAGTAATCAAGGATCCTCAATCCTTACCACTGGCAACAGTAAGGGACGTACACTGAGAGGATGACAAGTTACACACACACTGTTTCCAGATGCAGCTTTCTGCATCAAGTACAATTTCTCTTAAGAGCACACAGAGACCACAGTCAGTCTGGGGCTGGTTTCCTCCCTCTTTCTCCAGATCCTCAATAAGACTCCCCACTGGCACAGCTCTAGGGTTGAGATTTCAGCTGAGTGGCAAAGCCAAAACCTCCAGCACCCTCTCTGTCCAACCAGTGCTTCATGTCCCTGCCCAAGTAGCCAACACACATACCTTTTGAGGTTTGATTTATACACACTCACATGGAAAAGGCTGGCACATGTTTTATAGTTATGCCCCCTTTTGCCAAGACTATAAGATAGTTATCACTGCCACCAGCCAGCTCCTTATCAGCTATTTTAAGGCCCTTAACAAAGGATTCCCAGTCTTGCTGTGTAATGTTACTATTAATACAAATGGTAGTTTGACCAAGAACAAGGCTATTAGTTGTGGCCTACACAGTGTCACCAAGTAAATATGCAAGTACTCTCAGAACTTAAATATCCCTAAACAAATAGGCCACAATGAAAGGTTTAAATATATTTAATAGTAAATAATAAAAGAACAAGACAATACTATATATATATATATATATATATATATATATAGATAGATAGATAGATAGATATACAGTGATATCAGAGTTCAAAATTACAAGAACTATTTAAAACAACATTGCAGGACAGTCTCAAATAAATAAAAAATATCTAAGTTAAGCTTTGTTATATTACTGACTATATCTAAGAAACCATAGAAACTTATGTTTAGAGCAAGGCAAATGTGTGGTGAATGCATATTCTCTAGTTGTTGTCAGGTCAAAGACAAAATACAGAATGCTGTGTCTCTCTCAGAGGGTTCTCAAATAAATATCTCAAATATTACTGCAGGACTAGCTTGCAGAAGGACATAATTTCTTGCCATCTGAATTCCAGCTCCCAGGCCCAAAACAACCATTGATGGTAGCTGGTAGCATTTAGCATCTGCCTGTAAAAATACAAAGACAAGATCTGTTCCTCAAATCTTTGGCAAATGCTGGAAGTCATAAAACAATAAAACACTTCCAAGACAGTACAGAAAGCCTCTCAGCACAGATTCTCTGTCTCTAAACGAAGGTTTATTTAACCGAATGCTCACATGAACAAAAATCCAGAAACTCAAAACTGCAATTGTGGGGGGTGCGCCCCCACACTCCCCGCTAAATATATATTCCAAGTCCAAGATCACACTACAGTGAGGAAAGGGCAAATATTCCCATCTTCACTGTACCACCATCTCACAATTGCAGCTTCAAGTTCCGCAATTTTCGGTCATGTGAGCGTTCGATTAGATAAACTTTCATTTATCTACTATAGACCCTCTGGACTAGCCTATAAAGTAATTTAATTTCAGCTATTTTTCTAAAATTTACTAGACTGAGGTTTCCAATGTTAAAATACATACATCTAAACATTTACAATAGTGCATGCATGTACATTTCTGTTCTTTTCCTATAGGGTACACTGTGGATACATTTCAAGCACTTTGCAAAAACTTTTTCAACACACACTTCTGTATCAGCAGTTTGATATACACATGAAATACAGTTCTAATACATTTGTAACACAAGCATCTTATATAGATCATGTTGATATTCACAAATGACATATAATTATTTACAAAATTACAGATAGCTGTGCTGGCAGTATCTCCCTTTGTCACGCTTCTTCACCCACCTTGAGGACACAATCTGTTTTTTCCAATGTGACCCTTAAGAAACATTGCTTGAGAGGGATGAGCCTATCAGGGAATACATTGCCCCATTCCTTGTCCTGAGAGCCCGTCTGCATTGGCATTGCTAATCGCAGTGCGGTGTTGCACTGTCATATCATATGCCTGCAACCCTAGGCTCCATCTTAGTAGCTTGGCATTTTGCTAGCTGGCTCGATGTAGCCATGTTAAGGGATTGTGGTCTGTAACTACAGTGAATTTCCTTTCATACAGATAAGGCTGAAGTTTCTGCAGTGCCCATACTATGGCTAAACATTCCTTTTCTACTGCTGCATAGCATTCCTCCCTGGGTTGGAGCCTATGGCTAAGATATACCACTGGCTGCTCTTCTCCCTCTGAGGAAACCTGGCTGAGTACAGTCCCCACCCCATGGTTTGAAGCATCCACCTGCACAACAAATTATTTGCTGTAATCTCAACTGGCTAATACAGGGGGTCCTCCCAAAGCTCCTTTAAGCTTTTGGAATGCCTGCTCACATGCTGGGGTCCAGACTACCTTATCTGGCCTGTTTTTTTCCTTGTCAGGTCTGTGAGGGGAGCAGCTACAGTACTATAATTGGAGACAAACTTTCTGTAGTATCCTGCTGTACCTATGAATGCCCTCACCTGCTTTTTGGTAACATGGGCAGGCCATGACTGAATGGCTTCCACTTTGGCAGGTTCTGGTCTGATCTTACCACTCCCCACTCTAAATCCCAGGTAGGAGACCTCTGCCATACCCACCTGACACTTACTGGGCTTAATGGTCAACCCTGCCTCTGCAATCTGTCCAGCTCCTTCCAGACATGGTGAAGGTGCTCTTGCCAGGAATGGCTGTGGATAGTAATACCATCCAGGTAAGCAGGGGAAAAATCTTCTGCTCCTGCTAAAATATGATCTACCAGCCTCTGGAATGTTGCCGGGGCATTTTTCATCTCAAAGGGTATCTTCATGAACTCATACAAGCTGAAAGGAGTCACAAAGGCTGACCTCTTTCTAGTATTGGGAGTCAAGGGCACTTGCCAGTAGCCCTTGGTAAGATCAATAGTGGTAAGATACTTAGCTCCACCCAGCTGCTCTAGGGCTGTCCTAGGCATGGGGTAAGCATCTGACTCTGTGTGACTATTTAATTTCCTGTTGTCCACACAGAACCTGGTGCTGCCATCCTTCTTTGGTACCAGCACCACTGGGGAGGCCCAGGGACTGCTGGACTCCTGGATTCCCCCTGGTTCCAACATTTCCTGTATCTCCTCCATCAAAGTATGTTTGACTCTCTCAGGTATCCCATCAGTGGCCTGCTTAATAGGCCTTAGTGGACCTGTATCCACATGGTGCTGCACCAGGTGGGTGCACCCTGGTTTCCCAGTGAACATGCCTCCAAACTCCTGTAACACTGCACAGATTTCTCAAACCTGGGTAGGGGATAGCTGCTGGGACATTTCTACCTATTCCACAGAGGTGTCAGTCTGAACCTCACTGAGGAGATCATTCACCAGTTCCCTCTCAGACTCCTCCTGTCATCCACTGCAAATAGTTAGCACAATGACCTCTCTATTATAGTAAGGTTTCATCATATTAACATGGTACAATTTGTGCCCCTGCCTCCTGCCTAGCAGTTCTACCATGTAGTTAACATCACTTACCTTACTTATCACCTTGAACAATCACTCCCAAGCTGCCTGCAAGTTGCTGTGTATGACAGAAATGAGAACCATAACCAGCTGTCCCATAGCATACTCTCTAGCTCAAGCATTCCTGTCATACCAAACCTTTTTCTGCTGTTGGGCTTCTGCCATGTTCTTCTGGGCCAAGCCCAATAGTTCCCTGAGCCTTGTCCTGAGGTTTAGGATATATGCCACAACAGACTCCTTGTGGGATTCACACTCAACCCTCCCACTCATCATGAATCAGATCTAGAGGTCCCCTCACCCTATGCCCATACAGAAATTCAAAGGGTGAAAATCCTGTGGATTCCTGGAGAACATCTCTATAAGCAAACAGATGGGGCAAATATTTGCCCCACACCCTCTTAAACTGGTCTGCAAATGCTTGTAGCATGGTCTTTAGTGTAGAGTTTAACCTCTCCACTGGACCATTAGACTGGGGATGGTAGGGGGTGATCTTTAAGTGCTTCACCCCACAGTGCTTCCCAGACAAAACTAGCAGGTCTGACATGAAATTGGCACCTTTGTCAGTCAATATTTTGTTTGGGAAATCTACCCTGCTGAAAATCTCTAACAAAGCATTTGCCACTTTTTCAGTCTCAGTGGAGGACAGGGCCACCACCTCAGGGTATCTAGTAGCATAATCTACTACCACTAGGATATACTTCTTCCCTGTGGAACTTGGGGTAGTCAGAGGCCCCACAATCTCCATAGCTACCCTCTGAAATGACTCCTCAATCACAGGCAAAGGCATCAAAGTAGCTTCCACCTTGTTTCCTGCCTTACCTACCTTTTGGCACTGCTTACAGGTCCTGCAGTACCTGTTAAATCTCTGGAAATCCCAGGTAAAATAAACATTTTGCATAATATGTCTATTTGTATACTTTATGGCCATATGACCTGCAAAGGGAATGCCATGGGCTATGGCTAGAAGTGCCAGACAGTAAGCTCTGGGCACTACCAACTGCTGTATTCTCTCACCCTCTAGCCCTCCCTCAGGGGTCCGCTCTCTATACAGTAATCATTTGACCCAGTTTACAGATTTCCCCCTTTCCTTGAGAATAAGGGTCTATATTAGAATATCAAAGTTTTAGAACTTCGAATGTTCTAATATCGAACCCTATTCAGCGAACACTGAAAATAGCGAAGTTGCAGAAAACCAAACTTTTTTCCCAGGGAAAGAATTTGATTGTCTGTTTCTGTCGCTTCACTATTTAAAGTGCTGTGGTGGAATGTTATGGGTCGGGTTCAGGTAAGTGTGCAATTGTGTGGACATGAGGGTTAGGGCGGGTTAGGTGAGTTAGGGTTAGGGAGCAGGTCAGGTAAGTGTGCGATTGTGTGGACGTGAGAGTTAAGGCGGGGTAGTTGAGTTAGGGTTAGGGCACGGGTGAGGTGAGTGTGTGATAGTGACGGACCTTAGGGTTAGGGTTTGGGTTAAGGTAAGTGGATAGTTGGTGTATGTACAGTTTAGTGTTGGGTTAGATGCAAGATTTTAGGTGTATGTGTGTGGATTGCTGTTTGTTTGGTGTGCTTGTGTTGTGTGTATGTGTTTTGGAACAGCAAATTTTTTTCCCTAGGAAATAATTCGCTGATCTGAATGTTCAATGTTGTCAGCATTTGCTGAATTGGGTTTGATATTAGAACATTCAAAGTTCTGAAACTTCAATGTTCTAATATAGACCAGAGAATAAGGTGCCTCACTAGCGACCTCCCTCAGGCCTTGTAAGGTAGGATCTGAAAGCTGAGCCTGTCTTAACTCTCTCTTTGTAACCCTTCCCAGCTCCCCTTCCACAGGAAGTCTTGTATCCTCTGGCAGTGGTGCCCTACTTTCAGCCTGCGTACTACTACTCACCTCTGCCCTTGCAGTCACTCTGTCCAAGAGAACATCAGTACCCACAAGCAGCTGTGGCTCCCCTTCAGTCTCACTTCTATAGAGTAGCTACCTCCTTCAAGTAGACACTTCACCAGTCCTGGCTGCAAGTCTGTGGTCTGTCTAGGTCCCCCAGGCTACCAGACCCACATGCTTTTCTCCAAGCCTGACTGCACATAACTGCATGCACACCAGGTAATGAATTATCAAAATCATTCCCTATCAGGACATCTGCAGGGATACCCTCAAACCTTCCTTTTCCACCCTACCTGTCAAGATGAACCCTACCAAAGGTATATGGAATGGGGTCCCTCCTAAAGCTCTGACTGGAGTAGACTGCCCAAGCAAGTAGTGCTCCTCTTTAACCATTGTAGGCTTCACAATGGTTAGGTCAGAGGCTGTGTCTCTTTTAGCATTCACCTGTTTTCCATTTACTAAGATAGGCTGTAACCTCTTGTGGTAGTTTGGTACTCTTGTTGTCTCCAGACAACTTACTGCTGGCATTCTATCATTCCCACTTACTGGCTCTCCCATCTTTTGTTCTCCACCTTGCCTCTGTGGACATCTATATGCTACATGGCCCCACTGGTTATATTTAAAACATTTAACCCTTGATCTTGGCAGTATACCTGAATTAATGGCTTCCCCTGCTACTAGCAGACTCTGATGGGGAGGTTTAGGCTGTCCACCATGGGCTCCCTTAGACCCATGAGCAGCACTGGCTAAACCCTTTATTATGCAGTGATGCCCTGCTTGCTAGATATAGGTCTCCCTTTTCCCCAACTCATCTGTCATATTACATTCCCTATCTGCCAACCAGATTTTCATGTCCTCAGGCAAAGTGCTAAGGGGGTTTTCCCTCATCAAAAGGTCTGGCAGCCCTTCAAAAGTGGTGACCTGACACCCACTCCCCCACCTACGAAAATAAGTGCTTAATTCAGCAATATATTCATACACACTTTCATCTTCCTTGCGTCTATGCTCATGAAACCTTTTTCTGTAACCTTCAGGTGTTAACTTAAAACACTCTAATAAACAATTTTTAACTGTATTATAATTTAAGCAATCAGTATTAGAAAATTTAAAAATAGCAGTTGTAATGCCTATGCCCTGGCCCAGCAATCAAGGAGCCTCAATCCTCACCACTAACACCAGTGAGGGGCTTCTCATATAGGAGGAAAGGATAACAAATACACACAGTAAAGTGCAATTTCCATAACGAGCACACAGAGATCACAGTCAGTCCAGGGCTGGTCGCTCCCTCGCTTTCCAGGTCCCCAATAAGGCTCCCTACTGGCACAGCTATAGGGTCCAGATCTCAGTCTAGTGGGCACCCTTTCTGTCCAACCAGTGCTTCATGTCTCTGCCCAAGTAGCTGACACACATGCATACACACACACACACACACACACACACACACACACACACACACACACACACACACACACACACACACACACACACACACACACACACACTTTGAGAAGAGTTTATACAACCAGACACTCCTGGGGAAGGCTGGCATATGTTCCCCAGCTGTGCCCCTTTCTCCCAGACTATATGGTAGTTCCAGCTGCCACCACCCACTAATATTTATCAGCTACTCAAAGGCCCTTAAAAGGGTGTCCAATTATTACTGTGCAATATTAATATCCAATTGGTAGTATAGCCCATGGCTAAAGCTATTAGAGTGGCTTTGTAAAATTTTACCAAAGACATTCAAGTACTCTAAAGAGCTTAAATTATCTCTACAAAAACAGCCACAGCTGAAAGGGTTTAAAAATATTTAATAACAAGTAGTCAAAACACAAGACAATACTTTTTACAACACAGTGCTAGTCAAGAGTTCAGAGATCACAGAGAAATGCTTAAAATAATTCAGTAGTACAGTTCTGACATCACAGAAAAACACTTAGTCTAATCTTTCAAGTTTCTACATATTTCTAAGAGAAAACGCAAGTCTAAGATAAACACATATAGAGCAAGACAGTGCTGATGAGTTGGATAGTCAAGACAAAAATGCTTAATGCTCTCTGATTTTCTCTGTTTTTAAAATCACATTCCTGGTTCACATTACATCATAATTCACAATTCCCTGGGTTCCCAGGCTAACAGAAACTACATTTACATTCTTCACCTCTGGGCAGAAACCAGAGCAATAAAGGACATTTATGCATGCAAATTCTGGCCATTAACTCTGGCCTTAAAACAATAGGCAGGATGCCTCACTCTAGACTGACTGGCTCCGAGTTTTAACATCAAAGGGTCACAACATGCTTTACTTGGTCAGTAGAGTGCACTATTGTTACATTTTCTTCAGTTCCACATGTAACACTATTTTTAACATTTAAGAAAAGCCTGTGGTTTGCATTAATATTTACAGATGACAGAATTATCTCCAAAACTCTATCTGGCTAGGCTGGCAGCCTTCACCTATCTTCACCCAATCTTCACAGCAGTTACAGCTTTACCATGGAGTAAGGGGTCAGGAACCATCCCCACAGCCCTTGGTCACCATTATACTGTTTACATACCCTTTCAGACATAGGAATAAAACTATCAAAATTATCACCCTCTGTAAATTGTGGAAGAAATTTGCTGACCTTTGTTACTTCTGGGGTTCGGATATTCCCATCCCAATTACCTCCATGACTCTGGTGAAGAGACAGCATTTCATTTTCATGTTGCCTCTGCCTCTCATTTTCTTCAGCCTCCAAACATCTCAGTCTCTCATTTTCTTTGGCTTCCAGATGTCTCAGTCTCTCCACTGATTTTAATTCCATCTGTTTCTGTTTCTCCTTTTCTTCATCCTCCAGATGCCGCAGTCTCTTTGCTGATTCTGTTTCCAAATGTTTGGCCTCCAGTTCAAGTCTCTAATTCCAGACAGATTTTTATGTCCTCTGAGCCAAAGTTGAGCTGGCCACTTTCTGAGAGTTGTACACCTCCAAGGCCAGCCTGCTTGCCTTCCTGGTTGCTGGTCTGTGATGCAGCTGTGACTAAGGCTACAAACATTTCCACTTTAGTCAGGTTGGCATACACCAATCCTTTGTCTTGGCTCATCTCAGCCAACTGGATCCATGTCAGCTTGCCATAATCCTCTGCTGACATCCTTGCCTGCTCTCCCCAACTAACTAAGCTAACAAAAAAAAACATCTGTTCTGATATGGAACTCTGAATGTTCACTGTGTGGCTGCTTGAGAGTAAAAACACCTTTTTTAGTGACCACTGTTTACAGGCTACAGGATTTCAATATCCACACCACTGAATCCCAGTAAGCGGTGTGGTGATCCCACCACTGTCACCCAATAAATATGACAACTCACCACTGTACCAATAATCAAGCAGCCTCAATCTTTACCACTGGCAGTAGTGGGGGACATACACCAAGAGGATGGCAAGTTACATACACATTTCCAGATGCAGCTTTCAGCAAGTGCAATTTCCTTTAAGAGCACACAGAGACTACAGTCAATCTGGGTCTGGGTTCTTGCTTTTTCTCCAGATCCCCAATAAGACTCCCCACTGGCACAGCTATAAGTTTGAGATCTCAGTTGAGTGGCTAAGCCAAGACCTCCAGCACTATCTCTCTGTCCAACCAGTGCTTTGTGTCCCTGCCTAAGTAGTTAACACATTCACTCTTTGAGGTTTGATTTACACACACACACACACACACACACACACACACACACACACACACACACACACACACACACACACATGCTCACATACACACCTGGGAAAGGCTGGCACAGCTTTGATAGCTATCCCCCATTTTGCCATGACTATAAGGTAGTTATCACTGCCACCAGCCAGATCCTTATCAGCTACTTTAAGGCCCTTAACAAAGGGTGTCAAATCTTACTGCGTAATGTTACTATTAATACAAATGGTAGTTTGACCAAGAGCAAGGCTTTTAGGAGTGGCCTACACAGTGTTACCAAATAAATATTCCAGTACTGTCAGAACTTAAATATCTCTACACAAATCAGCCACAAAGAAAGGTACAAATATATTTAATAATGAATAATAAAAGAACAAGACAATACTAAATATATAGTGACATCAGAGTTCAAAATCACAGGAAATATTTAAAACAACATTGCAGAACTGTCTGAAATAAATAAAGAAAAACATCTAAGCTAAGCTTTGCTATATTCCTGAATATGTCTAAGAGAGTTACTATGCCCTATTAACTTATTTAGAGAGCAAGGCAAACTTGTGGTGAATGGATCTCCTCTAGCTGTTGTCAGGTCAAAGACAAAATACAGAATGCTGTGTGTGTCTCTCTCAGAGAGTTCTCAAATTATTATCTCAAATATTACTGCAGGGCTAGCTTGCAGGATGACATAATTTCTTCTCATCTACTACATTTCTCTTACGTTCCCTTCTCTATGGAGCCCCCCTTCTAACAAACCTACAATCATCTGTCAAAACCAAACTGTCCTCTTGTTACAATAAAATAGCCAGATTTGCCACTAGCAACAAATCATCAACCCATCACTGTGAATCTCTCCACAAACTCAACTGGCTAGAGATACCAAACTACCTCTCCTACACTCAGCTCACCTATGCACACAAACTCATTTTCCAGCCATCCCTCTGTCCCTCCCTCTCCACTACCTTTAAAATGCACCACCCACAAAGACTTCTCAGATCAAACAATCAAAACCTTATAGAAGTTTACAGACCCCTCCACCCCCCAGAACAATACCTCCTGTCATACTCACTAGCACACCTATGGAACTCCCTTCCCCCCTCCATTCGTACCATTACTAATCTCCCATCCTTTAAAAAATCACTCCACTCTCATCTAACTTCCACACGGGAATGCTCCTGCTCCCATCCCTCACAACCTACACTTTACTTCAACCCTTTCCCTTCCTTCTCTCAAATCCCAGGAAACAAATACATGCTTGCTTCTATTATACAACTCCTTACTAATATCTAACAATTCCTTACCCTACTGCATCTAACTACATCAGTCTGTTTACCTCTGTAATATTCATGCAATCTATGTGTGTATATTAATCTTTGTGTAATCTGTATGAGGAGCTTTTCTCCCCAGGACTCCATTGAAAACGGGTTCTTCAGGCCCAATGGACTATCCTGGTTAAACAACTGCAAATAAATAAATAAATAAATAAATAAATAATCTGACATCTAGTCCCCAGGCACAAAACAACCATTGATTGCATTGACTTGAAGTAAAAAAAAAAAGTACTGAACCAACACGGCTGGGCAAAAAACTCTAGTTATTAAACAAAATAGAAAGTAAAAGGTGAGCGCTTTCGCAATAACACTATCACTTCTTCAGACTAATAAACAGGTAGAAATACATGAGTTTAAAAAGATAGCAAAACCAAATCTGCCATCATATGCAAATCTGGTGAACTAAGTAAAACGTCCACACACATACAACAATTGTTATAAATACAAAGGAAGCAATAAAAATAAAATCTAACTTTAAAAACAAAATTAATGCTTAAGCTTAGTGCTTTCAAGAATGGTTTAAGACTAGAAACGCCATTTAAGCCAGGCAGTTTCTCTGCATTCAAGAGCAAGATCCATTTCTGTTCAGCCCTTTCTGTTTTATTAGCTGTATCACCTTCTCTAATACTAACATCGAAAACCTGGAGTACAAAGAACTAAGTGTGTTCTGAGCCATACAAAGTAATGTGTTGTGCTAAGGCATTTGTGTTTTTCTGGTTCCTAATGTCCCTATAGTGTTCAAAAATCTTGTCCTTCAGTGGTCTGTTTGTTTTGCCTATGTAGAAGGCATGACAGACCTGGCAGCTTGCAAAATAAACAATATTTGGAGTTGTACAATTAGCATAAAAATCAAGTTCAATTGTAAAGTTAACATGAGGATGTATGTAGGTTGAGCCTGTAAGTATATACCTGAACATGATCTACAGGAAAAAGTCCCATGCCTAGTAGACTGAGGCCCTTTAATACAGAGTCGCGATGTATAGCACAAATGTTTCTTCAAGGACTTATTGTTTTCAAATGCAAAATGTGGTGTACTGTCTATAGTCCCTTTCAGTTCATCTATTGTGTGTAAAATATTCTGTTTAATGACCTCACAATATTTATTGATGTCACTAGAGTAAGGTAGAGAGACTCTAAAAGTATCTCTCACAGCTGCAGTTGCTTGTGGAGCATCAGGTGGAGTATGGTTGCCAAAATAGGGTCTACATTCCCTTCACTTTCTTCCCATGCAGCATTAATTTGAGAATCAATCTCTGCCTCTTTGTAGCCTCTATCTAAAAAAAACACACTTTAGAGAGTCAAGTGCTAAACCCAACTGAAAGTTATGATTGTGCAATCTCATTGCTCTATAAACCTGCCCTTTTAAAACATTCCAGGTGACATGCTTAGGATGCATGCTATTTATGCAGGTAGTTGTTCTTCCTAGTGAGTTTTTTATAGACACTAGTATACATATTATTAAGGTCTCCTTTGTTGATCTTAACATTTAAGAACTCCACTTCTACTGCAGAATATTTACAGGTAAATTTTAAGAAACCAGTAGTGCCATGCAAGTAGTTGATAAATTCATTCAACAGTTCTGATGCACCAAGCCACAGCAAAAACATATCATCAACCAAACGTGCGTACCAGGGTATGTTCTCTTCGTAACCATTGTTATGCCATTTACTTTCTGTTTAGTTTAATAGTGGTTTTTGCCCAGCCATGTTGGTTCGGTACTTGTTTTTTTACTTCAAGTTTACACAATTTTCTTGTACCGCACCTTTCACCTCTTCCTGTGTATTTTTGTTTTTTCTGGCAATCATTGATGGCAGCTGGTAGCATTTAGCATATAGCTGTAAAAATACATAGACAAGGGCTTTTCCTCAGATCTTTGGCAAATGCTGGAAGTCATAAGACAATAGAACACTTCCAAGACAATACAGAAAGCATCTCCACACAGACTCTGTGTCTCCGGCCTAGCCTATAAAGTAATTTAATTTCAGCTATTTTTCTAAAATTTACTAGACTGAAGTTAACCCTCCTATATCCCAGTCTCCACTGTTAAAATACATACATCTAAATAATTACAATAGTGCATATACATTTCTGTTGTTTTCCAGTAGGGTACATTGTGGATACATTTCAAGCACTTTGCAAAAACCTTTTCAACATACACTTCTGTACCAGCAGTTTGATATACACTTGACATAAAATTCTAATACATTTGTAACACAAGAATCTTATATAGATCATGCTGATATTCACAAATGACATAATTATTTACAAAATTCCAGATAGCTGTGCTGGCAGTATCTCCCTTTGTCACACATACATTTAATTAAATGCCATGGATATGCACTGGTAGGCAGTAGAAAAGTGCTGGAAATGGTTGGCTTTGTGTATGTAGTAGTATATGTCTTGCCATTTCTAACTGTTACAAACATCAAGAATATACAATAAAAATTATGGTCAACATATGTTTTATAAAGCCTGGTTCTGCAGCACAGTGGGATGAAGCCCTTACTACCATACAGATGAAATGAGCTTGACAAATGCCTCAGAAGGAGGATGAAATGGATAGGAGAGGGTATAAGTTAGCAACTTATACTGAGTCAGTCATTCTGAGGTATAGAAGTGGTAGTCCTGATTGTTCAACTTGCTCTGGTGCAAGCAGTGGCTTGAACAACAATGGCTGTAAGACTAGGGGGTGTGGGTTTGTATGTATATGTGTGTGGCTGCATACACATGCAAGGGGAGGGTTTAGAATGACCTCATAGTGATACAGATGCTCACATCAGCCATCACAGGCAGACTTAAAGACCTAAACACAAAACCCTTGATGGCTACCTATATGAGAGTTCCTAGATGTAGGAGGTCTGATAATCATCAGTTAACATGAGACAGAAATATATATTTCGCAAAAATTATATTGTTGGTATAAATAGTACAGATATATACATATAGGTGTATATTAGGCTAACAGCCACTGGGGCCTTCATAAGCCTAGCAGTGCAGCCCAACTGTATCCCACAAGTGCCTAGAGGTTATTTTAAGGGGTGTATGTATGTTAGTATTGCATTTTGAAAAGTTCATAAATTGATTTGTATAAATGAGACAAATTTAGTACCCATAGCTGTACCCCTTTAAAAAATACCTTTATTAACTTTACACGTTTCAAACCTGAGTATGCATGCCACTATAGAAAAAAATAGCCAGTTGTATACATTTTTCATTAGCTTCATGCATTACACACATATGTTTTAACAATTCTCATTCAGTCCAACATTACATACATTGTGCAAATATCACCTTCCCTTAAATTGTGCTCCTCTTCCTCCTAAACATTATTCTGCATGTATTGTTCCCAGAAATGCCATTTATTTCTTTATAATTTTATTTTTCCTTTTTCTAAAGCTCATATTTCCTATTTTATCTATGATACAGTATTCAATATTTTAGTTATGGTTGGTTTAGATTTTGATTTCCATTTTCTAGTAATTGCTTTTTTGGCAGTCAGTAGCATTAAACTTAATAGGTCCTTACTATGTCTAGGTAATTTACATTTTATATGCCAGCTAAAATAATCATTTCCTTGGATACAGTCAATTATTCCCCTGACATATGACATCCTGAGAAAGTACTTTGTATGGGATTTTCAAAATATGCTAACTCATAACTGTTTCAAAAGTCTGTTCACAATTATTTTCCATCTCACCTCAAGCAATAGAATTTACCAAAGGAAAAAATTCTCTAAAGTCTACTTAGGGTATACAGTACCTATGCAAACATTTCCATGCAAAAATCCTAAACCTTCTGGATTTTGATACATATCTGGGAGCCATACAGATGTTTTTCTACTATTCCTCTGTATATTTACTTTCCATTCTCACTACCTAAACTTTTCTAAACTCTTCATATTGATTGTTATACTTATCTTGCATGATTTTATATGTCATAATAATTACCCCCTTTTATAATGATAGCTTCGGTTTTAGAATGAACTAAGAGCACAGCCAGAGATGGCCTTTCATTTATCACTCCTGTATGTCTTTCTCTTTGCTATGTTATGTTATCAATGCTCGGTAGGGAAAGCAGTTACTATCCTGCAGTCCAAACTTCTGTTGGGCTCATCCCACTACATTGCCTTTCCCTCCATAGTTATTTTCTCTCAGTAACTTGGATCCTTTGATGATTTTTCTCCAGTTAATTCCACTCTCACTTGTCTATTTTCTATGCTCCTGTTTGCAGTCATCCCTATTGGTAAAATCTAATTTCTCCAGTCCCAAATTGTATTTCTTCTTACAATACTTTCTGTTACTTTATAAAAATAATATTCTGCTTATGTTATCCTTTTTAAGGACATACATTCAAAATCTTACCCCCTCCTTGTTTCTTAGCTCACCCCTCCATTTCATTGCCATGCCTTTACACTTTGCTTATCTTTTCTATACAAGTCTTAGTGTAGCTCTAAGGTGTGGGTGTCCAAGCAATGGGTGCACATATTCTATGTATTTCATAGGTTCATAGGAGGTTACTAGGCTAGCGTTCCTAGAGCCTTTACAAGCCTAGCCATGTTTATCCCAAGTATCCCCATTTGTTATTTTTGGGTAGTTTGTGGAACACATTTAGGTGCAGAGCAGGTCTGTGATCAACACTGGCTAACCCTGCTCTAAGTTATCACTTCAAATCAGATAATCCTAAACCACCTTGTTATATGGGGGAGAAACAACTTATCCTATTCCTATATCCTATCCTATTCAGGTCTTTCCCTCTTCTCCTCTCAAATAAATTCCTTTAACTATTAATTATTTTCCACAACTTCACATCTGGATGACAAAAATATGACTGTCCTCTATATAAAATTACAAGAATTAGAATCATTTTCACTGCATGTAGCTTACTATCTATATTTATAATCAACAGCTTCCAGGTTCTCTGTTTTTGTTTTAGCTTTTTTTTATTCTCTCCCCACATATAATTACCTATAATAATAGAATCTTTTTAAGCCCATATACTTATATATTTTATCTTACCATATCCTCCTAAAAAGAATTCAGACCATCTCAAAATGTTCCTCAGCATGTAAATGTCATGTTATGTCATGTCCTGAAATGATCAAGTACAAAATAATAATATCTGCAAATAAATCTAAATTTCTTGATTACTATACCAGTTATATCATTACATTTGTGATGACCTTATATTCTTTGACAATGGCTATAAACATAAAGCAAATAAAAAGAAAAAAAGAAATCCTTACTTGGTTTCTCTGCTCAAACACAACTTGTCAGAGAGAACCCTCCCACCTTAATTCTTCCCTCTGACCTTTCATATATGCTCCTAATTAAATCCATTGTTCTATCAGGGTATAGAAATCCCACCATTGCCCTGTTCATAAAATCCAAGCTGACTCTATCCAATGTCTTCTCTGCATCAAAACCCTTTAACAATAGCTATGTTTTCTTTCCCTTTGCTTCCCTTTGGCTCATAATTGTTCTCTTGAGGTCAAATGTTTGCCCCCCCCCCCACACACACACACACTTATTGACTCATATCCATCAATTGTAGCAATATATTTGCTGCTTTATTGGATAGTATAGACATAAAGACTTTATAATAATAGTTTAAAATTGAAATAGGTCTATATAAAACTACCTGAAGGGCTTTTACCTTTTTTTGGGTAACACAGACTCCACAATTTCTTTCATGATGCTGGTGGTATCTGTTGTTTAAAATATTGTTTAAGAAAACTTTAAAGATCATTATCACCTTCATCTTGCCTAACTTCCAAACTTTCCCAAGAATGCCATCTGTTCCTGGACACTTCCCTGTTGATTTATTATACATCAACATTTTTATCTCATTCTTTCCTAATTTGGGTATAATTTTTTGAACCTCACATTTCTCTAAATCTGGAATAGTTAAGTCTTACATAAATATTTTCATTTGTGCTTTTTCTTGTTTCCCAGTTCTACCACTTTATTGAAATATTCATAGAATTTCCAAAATATCTAGAGAGATACCTCTATAGTATGAATGGTTATTTTCCTTGTCATAGGCTTCTTAAGTTTTGTGACAACACTTTCTGCATTCTGCTGCTTAAATCATTGTTTTAAGAATGTTTGTGTTCTGGCATTGTTATCAAAAATTTTTGCTTAAGAGCAACCTTTCTTATCTTGTACATATTATCCAAATACATATTTGCCTTTAGCACTCAGCAATTGCTCCTCTTGTTCTGTGACATTCCCCTACATCTGCAATACTTTAACCCTTGACAACTTGTCTAAATAATTCCTATGACTTTTTCAATATCGCGTTCTCTGTTATTTTACCACATTTTTAACCTCCATTTTCATTTTACCTATTCCCTAGCTTTTCTTCTGAAGAAATGTCTAACTTCTCTAATAATTCAAACATTTCCACTACCCATTCTTTAAATTCCTCTCTTTTTAACAAATAAGTAGGAAATCATCAGTGTCTCATTTTTAACTTATTGTCCTGCAACTTTACTTTAGTTTTTATTAGTGCATGAACTGAAATAGTTATCGGATGTATTTCAAATTTTTCAATTAAATACCCATGCTCTGGTGAAATGTAAATTCTGTCCAGTTTAGCCCAGTTACTGTACCTTGGGGAATAATGTATACATTCTGTATGAGCTCCTGCTAATATATTCACATAATCCTTTCCAAGAGTCGTATGTATTCCTTCAGAAATATACCCTCATTTGTTATATCTTTCCCTTCTAGGTCCCCCAGTACATCCTAACTATTGCTAGTCAGGATCCAGCTCTAGCCCATAAATAATATTCCCTTCTAAAACATAATTATTTCTCTCAAAATTTTCTTAAGGTGCTTAATAGTGTTTTTAGTGGAATATAAATACACGTCTGTATAATCCTTCCCTGGCAATAACCCCTTATTATCATAACTTTACGATTATTACATTTTTTTCTTATTATTAGAGCCAGTCTCACAAACCCCTTTCCTTTGTCCCTGATGCTCAATTGAATATCCATTCTGAAGGGGTGTTCTACAGCCATTTGAGCCCCAGCTGCTTGAATCTACTACCTCCCAACCTGGAACTTGAATGGCTGTAACCCAGTCTGCCCGACTGAATGAACAGCTGCTCAAAAACTGAACGTGATTTCAGTGACACAACTGCCACACAAGATGGATGCAAGCAAGTGCTCACCACAGACCAGGCAAGTAGAGACAGGAAATGGGGAGGAGGAGTTTACGTTTAGGGAAGGGATGGGGGATTTTAGGTTAATGGAGCAAGTGGAGGTGATTGGAAGGTTAGGTTTAGGGACAAGAGGGAGATCTTAGATTTAGGAAGTGATTGAAAGGTTAGTGTTGGGGAGGGGGATTTTAGGTTTAGGGAGTGATAGGAAAGTAGCAGAAGGTAGACAGATTTTTAGGTCTAGGGATTGACCGGTAGGTATCAGAAGATTAGTGTTGGGGAGGGGAGGGGATTTTAGGTTTAGGGAGCTATTTTTAAGACTAGTGTTACAGAAGGTAGGGGGGAATTTAGATTTCTGTAACAATCGGGAATTTAGGTTTAGAGATTGAAATGGAGTTTTTAGGGTTAGGGTCATGGTTCTGGGAGAGATAATTAACCTTTGTTAACTTCATAGAAATTGAGAGAGGGCCCTTGCCAACACAAGTGAATGGCAGCAGGGAAATATGTTACTAGCTAATGGTATGCAAGCTCTAGCATTCTGAAGTCCTTTATTTGCCAACATCACATGCTCCATTCTATCAAATTGTGTCTCCTCTAACATTGCTATTTGCACCCTTCACTTCTTAATACAATTCAGCAGTTTTTGATTTTTTTTTGTCTTTACCTTCAATGCCATTGATATTCTTTGATAAAATTGATAAGGCAGTCATTCTCATAAGAAGCTACTACTTTCATATATTCTGCATAACAGCTGTTTTGAATATATGTTTCCAACAGATAACTTACATGCACACATTAATACTTGGTAGGTAGATCTTGTATGTAGTTGATGCTTTTCATGTCTGTTTGAACGCATTTAACATCTTCCCAGACTTTTTGATCCAATAAAAAAACTCAAGAATCAAGAAACTAAATATATTTTCAGCCCCCAACCCCTTTTGACTCACAGCAAACAAATAGAGTTATATGTACCTATTCTAAAGTTAGGTTTAATGGTGCTGGAAGTGCATGCTAGAGCCTGTGTTCCATCTTACACAGATATCATCTGTACTAGTCTTTTCTCTATTTACCTTCAAGATGTGAAAAATAGTTTTGCATGCCCTCAGTTAACTGATTTTTAGCCTTAAGAAAAATGCCCTGGCTACCTTAAATGAATAAACTAAATAATGTGCTATTTAAGTATTAAGACTGCTAAGGATCCAACTGCTTGCAAAGGAATTCACTTCTCTCAGAAACAAACTTTCATTTATTTTCACTGAAGAGTTTACCAGTTCCACTTAAAACAGTATTCATGATGTTTCTTATAGAAATGCCTCAGAGCACATTCTTCAGTCATTTCCTGATTAATTGACTGCAACTGTAGACATACAGTCTACAACTGCCATCTCTTGATGGGGAAAAAACAGATAACTTTAGAAATGCAAGAAACAACTGTTTTCAAACACGGGAAAGCTACATATGTCATGCTTTTCATTTTCTACCCTGTCTGCTTAGAATGAATCCCTTGTCTGCAGCTCAAGTTAAAAACACTAATATTTCCACATGTATAAAATAGGGGAAATTATTATATTTTAATACACATATAATATGATCAGCACACTTTTACAGTTCCCCATACAGCCCAAGGGTACATCACTATATTGCTTATATCCAGCCTTTATCTTATTACAGTATAAACCCTTGACACATTTAAGTCAAAAAGTACTTTCTTGCTTTAACATCACTAGCATAAGTAGCAGTCACTGAAGAGAACCACATCTCACATTTATAATATCTCTGCAAACTATTCAGAACTGCTTTACAATATAATATGGTCTACTTCAAGATATTTGTTATATATATTTTGCTAAGATTATAAACATTTTATTAGTTATAGTTACATCATCAGTCTCTGTATTGTCCTTCTAAACATTTATGACAAAGTGGAAGTTATGTTTTGTAGTTGCCCCATCAATTTAGCACAGTAGATAAAGTCACTGACTTTTTTCATGTCTTCTTGTAGAAGCAGAGTTCTGATGTCCAATATGTGCCTTATAGAAATGACATTTTATACCCCTTCTATTTATTACTTACTTACTTTCACATTATTGCTGGTTGTTTTCTTCATTATCTTGACCACCCAGCATTGGTCTCTGGTTCAAGTCCAAGGTACTCCAGATTTTTCTAGTTAGCTCTTGGACGTTTTTCTGGCAGTCATTAATTTTCCCTTGAAATAATGGAAAATGTTTCACTCGCAAGTTCTCTATATGGGCAATATTACTGTCAGAAGAATAAGAAGCACAGTCTCTTTAACCTTGATGGCTCACTCTTTGCTGGGTAAACTTTTTAAATTCCTCTTTAGCCAGGTGTTTTTCATGTTTCACTGTTGCAGTCATCACATTTGGGTTATCTGCCTGCAGGTAGCCCTCAGCCGGCCTGAATACCATAGAGTCTTGGGATTTCTGCTGTGGATGCTGCCACTCTTCCATGACGTCAGGTTGTCAGGGGTATAAAACATGCAGCCAACGCCATTACATCAGTCTTTCTTGCTGAGCGGTGCCCGAAGCAGAAGCAGTTTGCAAGTGCTGGTTGGCCAACTCCTGAAATTTTCATTTTTCGAGTTTCAGACCTGAAGTGTTTTAAAAGATAAGTACCCCGTTGGGGATCCTTTTTTCTTGCTCTAACCAATGTCAGAAAAAATTAATAATTGTCTTGCCTGTGGAAAGCAAATACCTCACAGAGATTGTCATTCTTACTGCGTCACCTGTTTAGTCCCAGACCACGACATCCCTCGCTGTCAGTTTTCTGCCTTGTTCGACGCCTGAACTATTCATTGTCAGACAATTTTTGTAGCTAAATTCTTTCGCTCTCGATCTCCGTACTCTGAAATGCCTTAGATAAGCCATCTGACTACCGATCTTCTGAAAAAATGTAAGGATAAAGACAGAGACAGACCGCATAGGTCCAAGGCTGCTGATGATGCTAACGTTAAGCTAGTCGCCAATCTGCCGGTACTCAGTGAGGTGCTTTTGCAGCCCCTGATACCCGCTGCTACAGATTCGCAGGCCTCTACTGAGATCCTTTCAGAGTCCGGTATGCCACGAGATGCTTCTTCGACTATGGAACCTGTAGATGTCTCTACCTTGGATGGGTCCAGTGCCACTGTGCAGGCACCGGCTTCTGAGGGTGGATTCAGGCCTTCTGATTTTCATATTAAACTAATGACTTCATTTCAAACCAAAAATACCAAATTTCTCAGGCCTAAAGTTCGCACTTCGCCTAGGAAACCGATGACCAAAGCGCAGTCTAAGGCCCACATGCCACAAAAACAAATGCTTAGAATAGCTGAGGACCTCATTACTTTAATTAGGGGAAGTCAGCCTTCCCCCTTCAAAAGACCCAGAACTGATTTTCCTTCTGATTCGTCTGATCAGGAATCAGATAACGCTGATCCTTCTGATTACCAGGACATACCTTTATCTACCTATGAGGATTCTGATGCAGAGGATTCCATTTCCTCTGCTTTCCCTCCAGAAGATTTTTCCTTTGGTGAAACCATGCACACCATTAGAGAACATTTCCACTGGGAGAACCAGGACTACTCCCAGTCCAAAAAGAGACTCAGGGAATTTTTAAGCTTGCCTCAGCACAGGCCTCTAGCAATCCCTCCTGTTCTGGAAATTGTAGATGATGTCTTCTTGGAGTCCAGCCTTACCCCTGATACCTTGCCTCCAGCTCCCAGGAAACCTGACAGGTACTATAGAGTGCCTGACTCCCACAAATTCCTTTTTAAGAATCCTACTGCGGATCCAGAGACCATTTCCCAGGGACCTAAAGGTATTAAAGCTACAAGTGCCAAAAATCTTACCCCTTCGGACAGGGATTCTAGGAGTTTAGACAGATGGGGTAAAAAAGTATACATTTCTGCTACTCTTGCCATTAGGGCTTTGAATTGTCAGTTTCATATGCTAAGGTATCAGCAGCATATTATGTAGCTAATTAAACAAAAAATGTTGTTGGTTCCTGACTGTGCAGAACACCAAGATTTACAAGAGTTAATGCATTCTGCTAACTAAGTTGGTAAACATACTTTGCAATGTGGGTTTGATGCCTTAGAAACATCGTGCAGGGCCGTTGTCACTGGGTCTGTTCTTAGAAGGCATGCATGGCTTAAGGAACAGAACTTACCAGATCATGTCAAAGCAAAATTACTAGATGCACCATTAAATCAAGAGTGTCTATTTGGCAATAAAGCAGAAGAAGTCCTCAAAAGAATGGAGGAGAAAGCTAAATCTATGCAAAATGTTAAAGATTTCTTACAAGTACAGCCACCTAGATTCAGTAGGCACTGGCCTTCAAAAAAATGGTCTTTTCCAGTCCCTTCCAGGCCTTCTCAGTCCAAGCCCAGGGACAGCAGACCACCAAGACTTCAGTCTCAGGTTATGCACAGATCTAAGCAATGGAGTGCTCCCACATCCAGAACAGGGAGTAGTAAGTCACCACCCTATGGTAAAATTGAATAATGACATCTTTAACTCCTCCGAGCCTTGCCCAAGTACTTGCACCTTTAGGAGGGAAACTTGCCCTGCATGCCAAAAACTGGGAATGCATTACCCAAGACAGATGGGTCTTAACATTGTTTCCCAGGGATACAGATTCCAGTTCCACTCACTCCCAACCCTAAGCAGATGGCCAGACCTTCCTCCAAACCAGTGGGAAGAGGCTCAAAAGCAAGTACTTTCTCTTCTCAGTATCAAGGCTATTTAACCTGTCCCAGCAGAACAAAGGGGAAAAGGCTTTTATTCCAGACTGTTTCTGGTCCCCAGGAAAGAAAACTCCTGGTGCCCTATCCTGGATATGTCTATTCTCAACACCTTTTTGGTGGTTCTAAAATTCAAAATGATAACTCTCCAACAGCTGTTTCCTATGCTAGCCAAGAACTCCTGGCTAGCACCCCTAGACTTAAAAGAAGCTTATCTGCACATCCCCATAAGGGAATCTTGCAGGAAATACCTACACTTCAGAGCAGGTTCTATGCACTATCAGTTCTCTGCACTTACCTTTGGCTTATCTACTGTGCCCAGGGTATTCACAAAGTGCCTAGCTCCAGCCATTGCATATGGCAGGCAGAGAAGAATTCAAATTTACCTATACTTGGACGATTGCCTGCTTCAGGCAGACAACCAGAAATTGCTACTTCAGCACCTGTCATTTGTAAAGAGACTTCTAACTTCACTGGGGTACACCATCAACGAATAGAAATCACAGCTGGTACCCAGCCAATAGATTGTATTCTTGGGAGCAAGCTTGAACACAACTTCCCAGATGGCATTCCTCACTCCAGAGAAACAAATTTATTTGACAAACTACTTCAATCTACTGGCCACCAAAACCCGGCTATCTGCAAGAAAAATACTTAAAGCCCTAGGGTTCATGGCCTCTTGTATTCTATTAATTCCATATGGTGTCAACATTCTCAGGACCTTGAAACAGTGATTCCTATCATTCCTTGCCTAAGGACAGAGTTCCTTTGGTGGGCAGAGGCCTGCAACCACAACAAGGGACTCCCTTTCACTCTACCCCCTGCCATCCAAACCTTAACAACAGATGCATCAGACTATGCATGGGGGGGCACACATGGCAGAGCATTGCATTCAGGACAAATGGAACCCAAAGCAAATGCACCTGCATATCAATTAAAAGGAAATGTTAGCTATACAGAATGCTCTGACAGCATTCAAATGCCTTATTCTTCCAGGACAACTATTGGTAAAGACAGACAACACCACAGTTATGTGGTACATACACAAACAGGGGAGAACCCATTCCTACCCACTCTGAACTAGCCATGGCTCTGTGGAACACAGCCTTGAGCAACCAAGTGCACCTACAAGCTCAATTCCTGCCAGGCAAACTAAATTCACTGGCAGACAGTCTCCAGACCAAACCACTAAACTCTTGGGTATTACTATCGACAATCAACTAAAATTTGACACTCATATCAACTCTACAATAAAAGCTACCAACAGAAAACTTGGTTCTCTCTATAGAATCAAATCTTTCCTAACTCCCAAAGCTAAAACTACCATAGCTAGATCCCACTTAATCTCTACCCTACTTTATGCTTCTCCCATTTACACTAACCTTTCTAAGTATAACCTCAACAAACTAGCTTCATCATACAACAACATTGCTAGATTTGCTACTGATTCTCCTTATAGGACTCATCATTGTCTTAATCTTAAAAAAACTAGACTGGCTAGAACTACCCTACCTAATACAATCTTACCAACTTACTATCACCCATAAAGCCCTTTATCACCCTGACAACACTCCTATGCTCTCCTCTCTCATACAACCCTACAAAAATCTGAAGAACCTACGCTCTTCTAACAAGATACTGATTCAAACTTCCCTATCAAATAACTCAGCAGGTGACCCCACATTCTCCAACTCAGTTGGCAAAATATGGAACCAACTACCTCAAGACCTCACTACCACAGCTTCACTCACATTATTTAAAGCTAAACTATAACTTTTCCTTTCCAATCACTGGCTATGCTTCTGTAACAACCCTGACTAACCGTTTTCTTTCCCTTCCAGCCATCTGCTTCTTTCATCCCCTTACTTCTTTTTCTCAATTCAGCTCACTAGAGTTTCCTCTTCATAAGTGTCCCTGTAACTCTTTCTTTAAATAGAAATATAACTATATATTTTTTGTCAACTGCTTTCATTGCTGCAATAGACTATCCTAGCTGTGTATTTGAATTTCAATTTTTTGTCCCCTGCTAAGCCTCACACTGAACTCTATTGCATATATAACTTGCAGCAGGTTTAATGTATGTTTCTATAGTATTGTATAACTTTGTATTTCTGCACCGTGTGATATTATTAAGTTGTTTTAGTAGATTGTAGTGGAGCTTTTCTCCTCGGGCCTCCACTGAAAATGGACATGTATCCAGTTGGACTAGCCCGGTTAACAAATGTAAAATAAAATAAAATAAATAAATAAACAGAACTCTCATGGACCTACACGAATGGAAACTGGAACCCAAAATATTCAAGCTTTTGAGAAACAGGTGGGGGACACCAGAGGTGGACCTTTTTGCTTCCCCTCAAAACTATTAATTGAGCAAATATTGCACAAGAACTCCCCACAGCCAAGCTTGGAAAGTGGATGCCCTGTCCTTCACCTGGGAAAGCCTTTCAGTCTATGCCTTCCCCTCTCTGCCCCTCCTCTTGAAGGTTCTACTAAAAATCAAACAGGACAAGCCAAGAACAATCCTGATTGCACCCAGACTGGCTATGCCAGCACTGGTACCCTCTTTTGTGCAGTCTGACAGTGCTACAACCATGGCACCTGCCTCAGACTCCTTCCCTGCTGTCCCAGCAGGCGGGCCAGATTCTGCACCCCCAGCTACAGACCCTGAACCTTGCAGCCTGGCTAATCCCCTGAACTCATCACCGTCAACCCTCAGTAAGCAGGTGCTGGATGTCATTCTTGAGGCAAGGAGGCCTAGTACTAGGAAATCCTATTTGGAAAGTGGAAAAGATACTGTTCCTGGAGCCACTCTCAGGGAATGGACACAACTGTGCCCAGCTTGCCTCATATGATAGATTACTTAACAGAAATGCTTCACAAAGGCCTGTCCTTTTCTTCAATTAAGATTCATTCCTCTGCCATCTCAGCTCATTATAATACTGAGCCTCCCCTCTCCTCTCACCCTCTAGTAAAATAGTTCCTGAGAGGAGCCAAAAATGTAAGACCCCCCCAGGAGAGCTCCCACTCCAGCCTGGGACCTTAACTTTGTATTGGAAAAGCTCACACTTCCGCCCTTTGAACCTGCTGCTACAGCAGAGTTGAAATTCCTCTAATGGAAAACAGCTTTACTTCTAGCCATCACTTCAGCAAGAAGAATGTCTGAATTGCAGGCCCTTATGGCAGTGGAACCCTTCATTATCTTCCATGCGGACAGGGTTTCCCTCAGGAATAACTCATCTTTTATGCCCAATGTGGTGTCTAGTGTGGCTTTAAACCAGTCTATTAATTTGCCAACTTTTTTCCGTAATCATCAGAATAAAGGGGAAAGGATCCTGCATTCCCCGGATGTGCACAGGCAGCTTAGGTTCTATCTGGACAGGACTAAGCCTCTCAGAAAATCTGACCAGCTGCTAGTCAGCTTTGCTGCAGGGGCAGAGTGCAAGGCCTTTTCAAAGCAAACCATTTCTAAATGGATAGCACACTGCATCCATTTTTACTACAAGCACCATGGGAAACCTACCCCACAGGGGATCAGAACTCATTCCACTAGGGCTACATCTACCTCTACAGAATTTCTCAGGGGAGTCCCTACCAGGGACATCCTGGAAGTTGCAACCTGGAGCTCTGTACACACATTCACCAAGCACTACCACTTGCCTATTTTTTTCTAAATCCAGAGCTGGATTTGCCACACATTGCCAGCCCTAAAGCTTCTTAACTACCTCCATCCTTGTTTAGCTTTGGGAATCAACCCAAATGTGATGACTGCAACAGTGAAATACGAAGAACATAGTACAGTTGTGTACACTTACCATAAATGTAGATGTTCGAGTGTATTCATGGTTGCAGTCTTGGTTACCCTCCCTCCAGCCCCCTGACTTCTCTTTGCTTCTACCTATCCTATTTTGGTTTGGCATATCTTATATCATATGTATTTGCGTTTTGCTGGGGGTGTTCCATACCATATAATTGCTTCCTATTTTGGGGGCACCTGACATCTGGGGCAAGACAAACTGAGGTAATGGTGTTGGCTGCAAGTTTTATACCCCTGACGACCTGACATCATGGAAGAGCAACAGCATCCGATGCAGAAATCCCAAGACTCTGGTATTCAGGCTGGCTGAGTTCTACCTGCAGGCAGATAACCCAAATGTGATGACTGCAACAGTGAATATACTTGAACATCTACATCTACATTTATGGTAAGTGTACACAACTGTACTTTCTGCATTTAAAAATTAATTTGATCCTCCAGGAAAAAAAAATATTATAAAAGGAGCTGTAGATAGCAATTTGAATCTGGCAGCTGCCTTTTGACATCCCCTCATTATATGAACTCACTTCTGTTCTGCCTGGTGTACAGTGCACAGACATTTTCTACAAATACTCTATGCCTCAAATTTTAATATTTTTGCCTTCTGCCACAATTTTGCCTTGAACACCTTTTTGTGCTATTTTTGCATATTTACTAATATTGGTCTTGGCTGCTTAATCATGGCCACATTTGGAGCATATGCACAATGTGCTCTTTCAATTAACAAATCCTGCCATGAAATACCTGTCCAGTTGCTTATTTGTACTTTCATAAAACAATATTCAATCTATTCCTTCCAGTTCCTGTGGTATAAAAGAAAGTCTCACGTTTTCTCTGCTTGCAATGTCTTCTAGCTAGTATTTCTGAAACAGTTATTCTTGAGAAGCCTTATATTCAGCCAGTCAGCCTCTAATTTCTGCAATTTTATCAGCTTATCTGAATTTCTACTTAAAGCTTATTTTATTGTTTCAATCCTTTTGTCATTTGACTTTATATATTCTTTCAGTGTTTCGCTTACTTTAAACACCTTTGAATGTTTTGACCTATTTTTCCTCTGAACTGCTGGAAACCATCTCCTGTACCAAAGCTGAAACCTGAACCACTTTTTCTTGAACAGCTGTAAGGTTCTTCCCCATCAGAGTTTTTTTTTTCCCTACCTGATTTTCTCTTACTTTCCCAGAATTTTTCATTGTTGACATTTAGGCAGTGTATTCACTACCAGGGACTGACTTTTACCCAGACTGATTGCTTTTGATTGCTTTTTCCACGGTTTCTGTTTTTACACTGGGAGAGCTCTAATCAACCTGTTGATCAGTATGTAACCAGCTTCCGCCAAAGTTGCACCTTTTAGTGATGAAAAAATCTCATCATAACAGTAAAATAAATTATATGTAAATCAAATCTCTATTAAAGATAAATAAGTCTCTGACATTATCTGGAAAAAATATCTGAAAGTGTTCAAATTTAAATCATGCCTAATAGATGCATACAGACTAGTAACATCAGATGTTAATAATAAACAATCCATCTGCCAGTGAACATTTTAAGAGCTCTTGAATAAATAACCCTCTGTATTTTAAATGAAAAAGTAAAGACATCTCTATTTGGAAAAAAAAGTTTGTAATTCTCTCTATAGGTTTTAATGGTCAACCAATTGGGGAAACAGTTGTAAGTACAATGAGAGAAGATGTATACATTTCATTGTATTTTAGAAATCTTCCTGAAATCACCTCACCAGCAGCTTCTACTCTTGTCAGTCCAAATCTTAATATTTGATATTTACAGAATGGATAACCTAGTCTCAGTACAACTTTAAAGAATGGATGATACCAAGTGGTGATGGGATGTACTGCAACCTGTAGATGGATCATTTTTTTAATGACAGGGAATGCATATGCACACATACTGTATTCAATTTAAGAACCAAAACTAAAGAGCAGAGCAGATAAGATTTGGTCTGGCAGTAAACAGTGTACTGGGTCTACTGTTGGCTTCACAATGAATTTGCAAATCAACTCTGTTGGCAATTATTATTGATGATAAAATATAAACATAATATTAAATAAATATAATATTGTCTTACTTGCATACATATTAGTGCAACATCAAAATAACTAGTTTAAAACCTAGTTATGTAGACACGTTGCTGGCACTTAACTTCTTTGCTCAAAAATATGGATAAAGCAAAAATGATGGAGAGGGTAACAAAGGCATAAAATAAGGAACAGTTTTTCAATATTGCCATCATGCACTTTAGTGCTGAAGTGCTTGTTTGGCTTGCTTGCTGTTCTCTACTTGACTATTGCTAATGTCTGTCTGCATTTGATTTTGAATTGAAGTTTTTCATTTAAGGTGTTGCTACTTCTACTTTTTTTATCTTTTTCTTATATTGCATTTGTTTCGTTTTAAGTTTTTTGTTCTTTTGAAGTTGTAACAAGCTGTGGTGGTGCAGCGGTAGTGTTGTCGCCTCACAGCAAGAGGTTCTCCTGTTCAATTCTCAGCTGGTGTACCTTCTGTGTGGAGTCTGAATGTTCTCCCTGCGGTCAAGTGGCATTCAAAAGACATGTGTGAATGGGAGTGCCTTTGTTGAAGGTTGGGTGTTGGGCTGGCACCTTGGCACTGTAAAAATCTACTACCAATCATTAGCAGACTGGAGTTCCGCTGTGGTGACCCCTAACCGGGAAAAGCCAGAAGAAGTTCTTTTAGAGTTGTAACAGGTTTTGGCCAAGTTCTGTTAGAAAATAATTAATTTGCAGACAGTGAATAAGATCCAGCCAGTTAGTGGGAGAAGCTGAGAAATAGCATTCCTCATTTAACTAGCAATATTTGGAGGCATCTTTATTTAGCTGGAATGCTTGTTTGGCTTTCTTGCTGTTCCCTGCTTGACTATTGCTGATCTCTGTCTGCATTTGATTTTTAACTGTTGTTGTACTTTTAAGCTTGGTGGTTTTTGAATTGCCCTCCCTTACTATAAATCTGATTTTGTACACTCCTCCCAGTGCCATTTCATCAGCTCATTCTACTGAGTGCAAAGAGATCAGTTGGGGAGCCCCACCCCCTTAATCTCTTAAACTTGAATTATCTTCTGTTTTTTCCCTTCCCACTTACTTAAAAAAATTTGCACCTTATTCATCCGCTTTTACTATATCACTGCTTCTTCCTATTTTATTACTTTATTTTGCTTTTTGCTGTTTGTTCTTACAGTGTTCAGTTGTACTTATTCTGATGCATTTATTACTGCTTATTAGTAGCCTGATTACATTGTAGCTGTTATTCTAAACCTCTTAGTTTTGATTTAAGCACTTGGGCTTCAAACTAGTTATCCTACATAAGGAAGGTTTGCGGTCTACGCTCTTGTAGCAGGAGAGGTAGATTACATCCTTCTAAGGTGGGAATTGCTGATTGAAGGCTCATTGTGTCTGTTATTCTAAAAGTGTCTTAGTTCTGGTTTAAGCCCTTGGGCTTCAGGCTAGTTATTGTACATTAAGAAGGTTTGTGGTCTAGACTCTTGTGTGAGAACAGGATAGCCTCCGTCCTTCTAAGCTGGGAATTGCTGGTGAAGGCTATTTGTGGCTGTTATTCAAAGTGTCTTTGTTCTGACTTAAACCCTTGGACTCCAAACCAGTTATTTTACATTAGGAAGGTTTGTGGTCTACAGTTTACCAGAGCTGCTCAGAGTTTGGTGTTCTTAGCCAGAGGACTGGAGTGCATCTGAACTGAAATCCAAGGCATCCATTAAAAACGTTTAAAAATAAGCATAATTTAAGCTTGTATTGCACTTTGTGAACTGTATTGTATTGTATTGTATTGAACTGCTACTTTATTCTACTATATTTTGCTGTTGTAACTGCTTCATTCAGCACTGTGTATCATTGCCACTTCTGCCTTAAATAGCATAGACTAGATTCAGACTTGCTGTATCTAGATTGTTTGGTATCACTTGAGCACTAAAACCAGCCATCTTACATTAAGAGGGCCTCCCTGCACCCTTGTGACAGAAGTGTGCACTCAGGACCCATCTGAGTTGGGGATTGCTGGAGTAAGGCTCTGTGTGGGGCTTTCCTATTTGTATTTTGTGTTAAAACTGTTTAAATTCACTTGTATTTAATCCTCGCATTTGCATGTACACACTCACAGTGCAATGGGAACTAGCAGTGCCATGTATAGAGGCAAACACCTAGATACAACTTTTCCCCTAGAGAACAGCCAGTGTAACCCTCCTAGGCTTCCCTGCTGCACTGCAGGCAACTCAGCTGAGCACTAAGTAGCACTGCCACAACACGTTTTAATCCCTAATCCTCAATAGAATAAGTCCTCTTGCTAACCCTAGAGCAAAAGCTGATCTAACTTGCCCACCCCCTAATAGTACTTACGGTTTAACCTGCTACAATGGACAGTCAGTTTCCCAAAATTTCTCCAACTAACCCGATTGACATGGCCAATGTAGTAGTTGCCTCATGTATACTGACAACCATTTGTCCTACAGCAAACAAATACAGTATGTGAGATATGTAACTATACTATGAAACTGGAATACACCCTCCCATGTAATAATAAATAACACATCAAAACAGGTTGCCAACACATGCACCTCTCCTCTCAGACAAGATGAAGTCACAACACATAAACCCACATATGTGGAGGTACTCACTAAGAGCCTACCAAAAGACCAGACACCTCCCAAGTGTGAACAACTCACACATACTGGAGCATGACCAACATCTACTACACATTACACCACACATACCAGTCTCTCAGTGAATAAGGCAACACCTCAAAACCCAATGTCTTGGTAATAGGAGATCCCATAGTGAGACACACAGACAACCCCCTCAAAAGGCTGAACAAGGAGAAGGTCATGATCAGCTACCTATCTGGTGCCAGGATCCATCAAATCATGCACGCACTCAAGTTACTCAACAACAATTACTGTTATGACCCTGTCATAGTACTTGTTGGGGTTAATGACTTGAGATGTACCTCACTGGACTATATGAAGAGAGACATGATTGAACTCTCAAATTATGTGTCCAGACAGTTACGTCCCATGCCCTAAGCAGCATTCTACCTTCACCCAGGATGATGCCACAATATAATTATTTTTTTTTAATTTATTTTACATTTTTTTACCAGGAAAGTCCAACTGGACAACATGTCCATTTTCAGTGGAGGCCCGGGGAGAAAAGCTCCAAGATGTACAAAGAATTAACACTTAATAATTTTACAAAAGAGAAGTTAACAAGTTTAACATATTGCATAATGTTTTGTAAGAGAAACAATAAAAAAGTTACATTTTAACCAAAAATGATTGACTTCAACAATTGTCTTAGCTTCTTGTGTCAATCCGGGGAGATCCATTATCTGTCAACCTGGGGAGACATGGATGACAGATCATGCTGCTTTGCCAAAGATGGTCTTCACCTGCCTCGTCTAGGCTTTTGAATACTTGCAAAGATAATTGCCTCACCCATAGTGCCTTTTTAGGCAATACTAAAACAACAAAACTTCTGACATAAAAAAATCTACTCCAGACAAACTCAAGGTTATGCTGCGTAATGCTGAGTCTAATCAGGAAAATGCAGTCCCTGGAAGCTCTCATCACCTTGGAAGATGCTGACATCTGTGCAGTCACCAAAACTTGGTTCAGTGCCGCAGAGAACACTCTGGCTGTGCAAGGCTACAATGCCTTCCACACGTTCAGCCCTCAAAAACGAGTGTGAAAGAACCAAATACAACTCGAGACTGGTTAAACAGTACAACTCTCTTGAGCTACTCCAGCTCCAAATAACTATAGGTAAAACACATCATTGCTAGCTACAGGTCCCTCGTCATGAACCATGATAAGCACACCTCCTACCTTGACTTGCTTGAGTCACTCACTGCACAGCAAAACACCTTGGCCATGGGAGATTTCAACTATCCTATCAAGTGGGCGATGCACATGAGCACCATACCTCACAAGGTCTGATGAAGCTATTAAGTGAAAGCGCTTACCGACTGAGTGCACTCATTAAACCAGATTTTTACGTGAATATTACAAGAGTTGTTTTGTTCCTTCGTTTTCATTGAAAAAATTGCATGGTTGCTGCTGCTGTGGTTTTCTATTTTGCTGCTATACTTGTGATTTTTGACAGCGCAGCATTTACCCTGTGGAGTGTTGGCGTGGTTTGTTTTTTACTTAAACAACTGTATTGACTATGTTGTACCTGACAGGATGAAAACCAAGTCCTTTTGTAAAAACAAGCCACCCTGGTGGACCTCACGTATAAACAGGTTATATAACAAAAGGAACTAAGAACAAGAGGGAAATTAATCACCAGAGAAAGAATGCCCTCCACAGCTTGAGCAAGCAAATCAGATTTCTGGTAAAGTCCTGTAAAGCTATTTATGAGGCTAAATTAGCTTCCCTAGCTAAAGACAATCATAAGGCATTCTTTAGCTATGTCTGAAATCTAAATGAGAATACATAGCTGTGTACTGAACTCCTAGTGGATGGTGCCACTCGCATTGACCCTGAGGAAATTGCCAACCTGTTACCTGACAGATTTGGTGCAAACTTCACCCTGCTGTCCCCACCAGCATACCCCAAAGATTACCTGATACCTGTCCTCTCCCCGGTATCTCCAATGAGCAGGTCATATCCGTGCTCTCCAAGGCCAAAAACATGGCCTCTATGGGATCAGATAATATTCCAGGCATCTTACTAAATAACCTAAAACATGACCTAGCAGATCCACTTGGCACTCTCTTTAACCATAGCCTGAGCACTGGCTTTGTTCCAGCAGAGTGAAGAACAGCAACTGTAATCCCTCACACAAAGGGGGTCCATCAGCCAACGCTGGGAACCATAGACCGATAAGGCTAACCAGCCCTACCTACAAAGCCATGGAAAGAATCATCATGGACCTTATCAACAAGGACATAGGTAACCTTCAGACTCTCAACCCCATCCAGTTTGGCTTTGTTAAGGGTATATCATGCTTACTATATCTGGTGGACCTCAAGGGTGTCACCAAAACCCTGCATAAGGCAAAGCAGTACATACCACCTATCTTGACTTAGCCAAGGCTTTCAACACAATACTCCACTTAGGTATCATTGAGAAACTCTCTCAGCTGGGGATTAATCCATATGTGATTACATGGGTAGCCAACTGACTCACCAACAGAACCCATACTGTCAAAGTTGGGGAATTCCACCTCAACCAGTAGAACAGTTACCAGTGGGGTACCACAAGGTTCTGTGCTGCACCCTCTACTGTTTGGAATCTATTTCTTGGGAGTCCAGGTGAGGTGAAAGTAGACAGCCTGTGGCTTACCAAGTTCCCAGATGACTGCACACTAGGAGCAATCATTGCATCCCCTAAAATATTAGCATATTACAGGAGTGGTTAACACAGGCTAATGTTTGGTGCCAAAGCCACAGTCTAAGACTAAATGCAAAAAAGTGCATCATTGTCTCCTGCAAAAGGTAGCCCCTGCAAATTACAGTATAGGCAGCACCCCCCTAAGCTTGAACCCAGTAGTGCGTGACTTGGGAACACAAGTTGATAGCAGTCTAAACTTTGATCACTATGTGTCCACAGTGGTAAGGAAAGCCTTTTACATTGCACACCTCATATGTAAGGGCATCACATCCAAGACCAAGGATGTTATAACTCCTCTGTACTCCTCCCTCATCAGACTACTAATAGAGTACAACACTCCCTTTTGCATGTACCTCACCAGACACCTGCACCAGCTGGAGAGACCACAGAGGTTCTGACCAAAAGAATTCAGGGACTGCAAAGGATGACCTACTTGGAAAGACTGAAAGCCCTGTTGCTATGCTCTGTGTCCTACAGGCTGCTGAGAGATGACCTGTGCCTGGCCTACAGAGCAGTCTCTGACCCTGCCCTAATGGAAATGCTGCACATCCACAAATCAAACGGGACAAGAGTCGCTCGTTCCAGAGATCTCACCCTAGCCTGTGACTTAAACAAAACATGCTGAAGAGACAGATATGTCTCCCAGAGACTGCTGCTACTCTGGAATAAACTCTCAATTCAGGTTAAGCAGAGCTCCTCAATGACCCTATTTAAGTCCAACCTAGACAACTGGATGGGAGACCATAAATTCACCCCTGGGGTGGTATCTATGTCCCTCATGGACAGGGGCAGCTGGTGCTGATCACAGATTCACTCTGGAAACAATCAAACCATGTATCAATGGTCAATTAGGGAACCATCTATCAATGGTCAATTAGAGAACATGGGTATTATATGACTAGGCTTGTTAAAGCCTTAGGGCCATTAGCCTAGTAACCTCCTATGAACCTATGAACCTATAAAACATGTTTTGCATCATAAAGAAGTATCTGGATAATATATATGAATTTAGAAAGTTTGCTATTAAGCAACTATTTTTGATAACTCTAGAGCACAAAAACATTTATCAAAATGACTTAGGAAGCAGAAATTAGAAAGGGCAGCTGCCAAATTTAGGGAGCCTGTAACAAGAAAAATAACCTGGAGTCCTGTAGTAGTTTTAAAGATATTTCAGAAATGTTATGAAAATTTGTATAAAGCAGAGAAATGTGGAAATCAAGAAAGAGCATGAATGAAAATATTTATGGAAGACTTAATTAAGCCAAGATTAGAGGTAAATGAAGCCCAAAAACTAACAACTATGATAGGAGGAAATGAGATAAAAACATGATATATAATCAATCTTCAGGAAAGTCTGCAGGAAGAGATGGTATTTCTGTGGAAGTTTGGAAATTAGGAGGGAAGAAAGTGATAAATATTTGGAAGATTTTGTTTAACAGTGTTTTAAAAGAAGGGGAAACACCAACATTTTGGAAGAAAGCAGTTGTGGTTGTAATACCTAAGAACAGTACAGACCCATCAGACACAGTTTCATACAGACTCATTTCAGTTTTAAACCATGATTATAAAGTCCCTATGTCTATACTAGCCAAAAGACTGGCAAAGGTGTTGCCAAAATTGATAGACATGGATTAGTGTGGTTTTGTGGAGGGGAGACAAACATTTGCCAATATTAATAGAATAATGATGATCCGGGGGAAAGTAGTATATAAGAAAATACCTCTGTTGTTGGTGGGCCTTGATGCAGAGAAAGCATATGACAGAGTAAAATGGGAGTTTATGGAAGCAGTTGCATTTCTTAATACAATAATAAGGTTAATTATGAAGATATATGAAGGATTGGAGGCAAAAATTAAAATGGGAGTGTTCTTCTCTTATAAGTTGGGTCTGAACAGAGTAGCCAGCCAGGGGTGTCCTATTTCCACTTTCTTATTTGCTTTATCTTTAGATCCCTTGGCAAAAACAAAAGAAAGAAAAAGAAATGACTCATAAATGAAAAGATATATAGGGGCGTGGCCAAGGATGAACACAGGATAGCAGCAGATTTCTTCAGCTCCACCAATTTCATTACACTGACAGGAATTAATTACTTAAAAAATAATTTTTGAAGTAATTTTCTTTCTAAATATGTTTGTTTTATATAGTTCTTGAACTATATCTAAAAAAGAAAGGAAATTTTAACAATATTCCTGTCAGAAATCACTTTGGAAATTTTCCTGTCAGTTTATCAGTCTGAAATGAGTTCCAGTAAGACAAATTCTCAAGACTCCAGCATCAAGAAAGAACTTCAGTCTCTGATAACTATAATCCAGCAACTTACTGCTAAGATGGATAAAATGGATACTAAAATAGATACCTTCATAGAAAAAACTACAAAACAAATAGACTTGTTACATATAGACCTGCAACAACAGAAGATCCAGATGACAGGCATAGAAGAAGCTGTGAATGACATGGAAAATAGAATCCAAGAAGAGGAAATCAACACTGAGTTTCTGCTGAAACAAAATACACATTTACAAACAAAGCTGGATGGCGTGGAAAATAGATCTAGGCAATAACATTAGGATTTTTGGACTGCCAGAAAATATTGAAGGTAACAATATTACTTCTTTTTAACAACATGGCTCCCTAAAACTTTAGACTTACCAGAAGCATTCTCTTTTGGTATCGAAAGAGCACATAGATCTATAGCTAATACTAACTCTAACAAAACCTATCCTAGATCAGTTATAGTTAGATTTCTATCATCTTTTGATAAAGAGATGGTTCTTAAATCTGCTTGGGCTAAAGCGCCTGTTAAGATTAATGAGACAACTGTGCGTTTTGACAATGACTATTCTTCCTTGGTAATAGCTAAAAGAAAAGTTTTTCTGCCACTAATAAGGGAGCTTAAAAAGCACAGTTTAAAAACCAAAAAAACCCCTTTTTTGTTTTGGTAAATAAAAATTCTTCCTTTTAAAAATGGAACTAAACTTGTAAGTTCAAAAAAAAGAATAAAAAAAAGATTTTTTTATGTTTTTTTTTTCCCCTTTATTTTAATTTAATTTTTTAAAAATTGTTTGATTTCCCGAAAGAAAAATTTAAAAAGATTTTCAAAAATTTTTCTTTCAAAAAATTTTTTTTATAACCTAAAATATTGGGGTTTTAAAACAACATTTTTCAAGTTTTTTTAAAAAAAATTTTTGAAAAATTTTTTTTTTTTTTCTCTTTTTTCTTTTTCCTTTTTTGAATTCTTCATTGTTGACATTTAGGCAGTGTATTCCACTACCAGGGACTGACTTTTACCCAGACTGATTGCTTTTTGATTGCTTTTTCCACGGTTTCTGTTTTTACACTGGGAGAGCTCTAATCAACCTGTTGATCAGTATGTAACCATCTTGTGAGCTTCCGCCAAAGTTGCACCTTTTAGTGATGAAAAAATCTCATCATAACAGTAAAATAAATTATATGTAAATCAAATCTCTATTAAAGATAAATAAGTCTCTGACATTATCTGGAAAAAATATCTGAAAGTGCTCAAATTTAAATCATGCCTAATAGATGCATACAGACTAGTAACATCAGATGTTAATAATAAACAATCCATCTGCCAGTGAACATTTTAAGAGCTCCTGAATAAATAACCCTCTGTATTTTAAATGAAAAAGCAAAGACATCTCTATTTGGAAAAAAAAAGTTTGTAATTCTCTCTATAGGTTTTAATGGTCAACCAACTGGGGAAACAGTTGTAAGTACAATGAGAGAAGATGTATACATTTCATTGTATTTTGGAAATGTTCCTGAAATCACCTCAGCAGCAGCTTCTACTCTTGTCAGTCCAAATCTTAATATTTGATATTTACAGAATGGTTAACCTAGTCTCAGTACAACTTTAAAGAATGGATGATACCAAGTGGTGATGGAATGTACTGCAACCTGTAGATGGATCATTTTTTTTAATGACAGGGAATGCATATGCACACATACTGTATTCAATTTAAGAACCAAAACTAAAGAGCAGAGCGGATAAGATTTGGTCTGGCAGTAAACAGTGTACTGGGTCTACTGTTGGCTTCACAATGAATTTGCAAATCAACTCTGTTGGCAATTATTATTGATGATAAAATATAAACATAATATTAAATAAATATAATATTGTCTTACTTGCATACATATTAGTGCAACATCAAAAGAACTAGTTTAAAACCTAGTTATGTAGACACGTGTTGCTGGCACTTAACTTCTTTGCTCAAAAATATGGATAAAGCAAAAATGATGGAGAGGGTAACAAAGGCATAAAATAAGGAACAGTTTTTGAATATTGCTATCATGCACTTTAGTGCTGAAGTGCTTGTTTGGCTTGCTTGCTGTTCTCTACTTGACTATTGCTAATGTCTGTCTGCATTTGATTTCGAATTGAAGTTTTTCATTTAAGGTGTTGCTACTTCTACTTTTTTTATCTTTTTCTTATATTGCATTTGTTTCGTTTTAAGTTTTTTTGTTCTTTTGGAGTTGTAACAAGCTGTGGTGGTGCAGCGGTAGTGTTGTCGCCTCACAGCAAGATGTTCTCCCTTTCAATTCTCGGCTGGTGCACCTTCTGTGTCGAGTCTGAATGTCCTCTCTGCGGTCAAGTGGCATTCAAAAGACATGTGTGAATGGGAGTGCCTTTGTCGAAGGTTGGGTGTTGGGCTGGCACCTTGGCACTGTAAAAATCTACTACCAATCATTAGTAGACCGGAGTTTTGCTGTGGTGACCCCTAACCGGGAAAAGCCAGAAGAAGTTCTTTTAGAGTTGTAACAGGTTTTGACTAAGTTCTGTTAGAAAATAATTAATTTGCAGACAGTGAATAAGATCCAGCCAGTTAGTGGGAGAAGCTGAGAAATAGCATTCCTCATTTAACTAGCAATATTTGGAGGCATCTTTATTTAGCTGGAATGCTTGTTTGGCTTTCTTGCTGTTCCCTGCTTGACTATTGCTGATCTCTGTCTGCATTTGATTTTTAACTGTTGTTGTACTTTTAAGCTTGGTGGTTTTTGAATTGCCCTCCCCTACTATAAATCTGATTTTGTACACTCCTCCCAGTGCCATTTCATCAGCTCATTCTACTGAGTACAAAGAGATCAGTTGGGGAGCCCCACCCCCTTAGTCTCTTAAACTTGAATTATCTTCTGTTTTTTCCCTTTCCACTTACTTAAAAAATGTGCACCTTATTCAGCTGCTTTTACTATATCACTGCTTCTTCCTATTTTATTACTTTATTTTGCTTTTTGCTGTTTGTTCTTACAGTGTTCAGTTGTACTTATTCTGATGCATTTATCACTGCTTATTAGTAGCCTGATTACATTGTAGCTGTTATTCTAAACCTCTTAGTTTTGATTTAAGCACTTGGGCTTCAAACTAGTTATCCTACATAAGGAAGGTTTGCGGTCTACGCTCTTGTAGCAGGAGAGGTAGATTACATCCTTCTAAGGTGGGAATTGCTGATTGAAGGCTCATTGTGTCTGTTATTCTAAAAGTGTCTTAGTTCTGGTTTAAGCCCTTGGGCTTCAGGCTGAATATTGTACATTAAGAAGGTTTGTGGTCTAGACTCTTGTGTGAGAACAGGATAGCCTCCGTCCTTCTAAGCTGGGAATTGCTGGTGAAGGCTATTTGTGGCTGTTATTCAAAGTGTCTTTGTTCTGACTTAAACCCTTGGACTCCAAACCAGTTATTTTACATTAGGAAGGTTTGTGGTCTACAGTTTACCAGAGCTGCTCAGAGTTTGGTGTTCTTAGCCAGAGGACTGGAGTGCATCTGAGCTGAAATCCAAGGCATCCATTAAAAACGTTTAAAAATAAGCATAATTTAAGCGTGTATTGCACTTTGTGAACTGTATTGTATTGTAATGAACTGCTACTTTATTCTACTATATTTTGCTGTTGTAACTGCTTCATTCAGCACTTTGTATCATTGCCACTTCTGCCTTAAATAGCATAGACTAGATTCAGACTTGCTGTATCTAGATTGTTTGGTATCACTTGAGCACTAAAACCAGCCATCTTACATTAAGAGGGCCTCCCTGCACCCTTGTGGCAGAAGTGTGCACTCAGGACCCATCTGAGTTGGGGATTGCTGGAGTAAGGCTCTGTGTGGGGCTTTCCTATTTGTATTTTGTGTTAAAACTGTTTAAATTCACTTGTATTTAATCCTCGCATTTGCATGTACACACGCGCAGTGCAAAGGGAACTAGCAGTGCCATGTATAGAGGCAAACACCTAGATACAACTTTTTCCCTAGAGAACAGCCAGTGTAACCCTCCTAGGCTTCCCTGCTGCACTGCAGGCAACTCAGCTGAGCACTAAGTAGCACTGCCACAACACTTTTTAATCCCTAATCCTCAATAGAATAAGTCCTCTTGCTAACCCTAGAGCAAAAGCTGATCTAACTTGCCCACCCCCTAATAGTACTTATGGTTTAACCTGCTACAATGGACAGTCAGTTTCCCAAAATTTCTCCAACTAACCCGATTGACATGGCCAGTGTAGTAGTTGCCTCATGTATACTGACAACCATTTGTCCTACAGCAAACAAATACAGTATGTGAGATATGTAACTATACTATGAAAATGGAATCCATCCTCCCATGTAATAATAAACAAGACATCAAAACAGGTTGCCAACACACACACCTCTCCTCTCAGACAAGATGAAGTCACAACACATAAACCCACATACGTGGAGGTACTCACTAAGAGCCTACCAAAAGACCAGACACCTCCCAAGTGCAAACAACTCACACATACTGGAGCATGACCAAAATCTACTACACATTACACCACACATACCAGTCTCTCAGTGAATAAGGCAACACCTCAAAACCCAATGTCTTGGTAATAGGAGATCCCATAGTGAGACACACAGACAACCCCCTCAAAAGGCTGAATAAGGAGAAGGTCATGATCAGCTACCTATCTGGTGCCAGGATCCATCAAATCATGCACGCACTCAAGTTACTCAACAGCAATTACTGTTATGACCCTGTCATAGTACTTGTTGGGGTTAATGACTTGAGATGTACCTCACTGGACTATATGAAGAGAGACATGATTGAACTCTCAGATTATGTGTCCAGACAGTTACGTCCCATGCCCTAAGCAGCATTCTACCTTCACCCAGGATGATGCCACAATATAATTATTTTTTTTTAATTTATTTTACATTTTTTTACCAGGAAAGTCCAACTGGACAACATGTCCATTTTCAGTGGAGGCCCGGGGAGAAAAGCTCCAAGATATACAAAGAATTAACACTTAATAATTTTACAAAAGAGAAGTTAACAAGTTTAACATATTGCATAATGTTTTGTAAGAGAAACAATAAAAAAGTTACAGTTTAACCAAAAATGATTGACTTCAACAATTGTCTTAGCTTCTTGTGTCAATCCGGGGAGATCCATTATCTGTCAACCTGGGGAGACATGGATGACAGATCATGCTGCTTTGCCAGAGATGGTCTTCACCTGCCTGATCTAGGCTTTTGAATACTTGCAAAGATAATTGCCTCACCCATAGTGCCTTTTTAGGCAATACTAAAACAACAAAACGTCTGACATAAAAAATCTACTACAGACAAACTCAAGGTTATGCTGCGTAATGCTGAGTCTAATCAGGAAAATGCAGTCCCTGGAAGCTCTCATCACCTTGGAAGATGCTGACATCTGTGCAGTCACCAAAACTTGGTTCAGTGCCACAGAGAACACACTGGCTGTGCAAGGCTACAATGCCTTCCACACGTTCAGCCCTCAAAAACGAGTGTGAAAGAACCAAATACAACTCGAGACTGGTTAAACAGTACAACTCTCTTGAGCTACTCCAGCTCCAAATAACTATAGGTAAAACACCCTACCACATCATTGCTAGCTACAGGTCCCTCATCATGAACCATGATAAGCACACCTCCTACCTTGACTTGCTTGAGTCACTCACTGCACAGCAAAACACCTTGGCCATGGGAGATTTCAACTATCCTATCAAGTGGGTGATGCACATGAGCACCATACCTCACAAGGTCTGATGAAGCTATTAAATGAAAGCGCTTACCGACTGAGTGCACTCATTAAACCAGATTTTTACGTGAATATTACAAGAGTCGTTTTGTTCCTTCGTTTTCATTGAAAAAATTGCATGGTTGCTGCTGCTGTGGTTTTCTATTTTGCTGCTATACTTGTGATTTTTGACAGTGCAGCATTTACCCTGTGGAGTGTTGGTGTGGTTTGTTTTTTACTTAAACAACTGTATTGACTATTTTGTACCTGACAGGATGAAAACCAAGTCCTTTTGTAAAAACAAGCCACCCTGATGGACCTCACGTATAAACAGGTTATATAACAAAAGGAAGAAAATGATATCTAAGAACAAGAGGGAAATTAATCAACAGAGAAAGAATGCCCTCCACAGCTTGAGCAAGCAAATCAGATTTCTGGTAAAGTCCTGTAAAGCTATTTATGAGGCTAAATTAGCTTCCCTAGCTAAAGACAATCATAAGGCATTCTTTAGCTATGTCTGAAATCTAAATGGGAATACATAGCTGTGTACTGAACTCCTAGTGGATGGTGCCACTCGCATTGACCCTGAGGAAATTGCCAACCTGTTACCTGACAGATTTGGTGCAAACTTCACCCTGCTGTCCCCACCAGCATACCCCAAAGATTACCTGATACCTGTCCTCTCCCCGGTATCTCCAATGAGCAGGTCATATCCGTGCTCTCCAAGGCCAAAAACATGGCCTCTATTGGATCAGATAATATTCCAGGCATCTTACTAAATAACCTAAAACATGACCTAGCAGATCCACTTGGCACTCTCTTTAACCATAGCCTGAGCACTAGCTTTGTTCCAGCAGAGTGAAGAACAGCAACTGTAATCCCTCACACAAAGGGGGTCCATCAGCCGACGCTGGGAACCATAGACCGATAAGGCTAACCAGCCCTACCTACAAAGCCATGGAAAGAATCATCATGGACCTTATCAACAAGGACATAGGTAACCTTCAGATTCTCAACCCCATCCAGTTTGGCTTTGTTAAGGGTAGATCATGCTTACTATATCTGGTGGACCTCGAGGATGTCACCAAAACCCTGCATAAGGCAAAGCAGTACATACCACCTATCTTGACTTAGCCAAGGCTTTCAACACAATACTCCACTTAGGTATCATTGAGAAACTCTCTCAGCTGGGGATTAATCCATATGTGATTAGATGGGTAGCCAACTGACTCACCAACAGAACCCATACTGTCAAAGTTGGGGAATTCCACCTCAACCAGTAGAACAGTTACCAGTGGGGTACCACAAGGTTCTGTGCAGCACCCTCTACTGTTTGGAATCTATTTCTTGGGAGTCCAGGTGAGGTGAAAGTAGACAGCCTGTGGCTTACCAAGTTCCCAGATGACTGCACACTAGGAGCAATCATTGCATCCCCTAAAATATTAGCATATTACAGGAGGGGTTAACACAGGCTAATGTTTGGTGCCAAAGCCACAGTCTAAGACTAAATGCAAAAAAGTGCATCATTGTCTCCTGCAAAAGGTAGCCCCTGCAAATTACAGTATAGGCAGCACCCCCCTAAGCTTGAACCCAGTGGTGCGTGACTTGGGAACACAAGTTGATAGCAGTCTAAACTTTGATCAATATGTGTCCACAGTGGTAAGGAAAGCCTTTTACATTGCACACCTCATATGTAAGGGCATCACATCCAAGACCAAGGATGTTATAACTCCTCTGTACTCCTCCCTCATCAGACTACTAATAGAGTACAACACTCCCTTTTGCATGTACCTCACCAGACACCTGCACCAGCTGGAGAGACCACAGAGGTTCTGACCAAAAGAATTCAGGAACTGCAAAAGATGACCTACTTGGAAAGACTGAAAGCCCTGTTGCTATACTCTGTGTCCTACAGGCTGCTGAGAGATGACCTGTGCCTGGCCTACAGAGCAGTCTCTGACCCTGCCCTAATGAAAATGCTGCACATCCACAAATCAAATGGGACAAGAGTCGCCCGTTCCAGAGATCTCAACCTAGCCTGTGACTTAAACAAAACATGCTGAAGAGACAGATATGTCTCCCAGAGACTGCTGCTACTCTGGAATAAACTCTCAATTCAGGTTAAGCAGAGCTCCTCAATGACCCTATTTAAGCCCAACCTTAAGCCCAACCTAGACAACTGGATGCGAGACCATAAATTCACCCCTGGGGTGGTATCTATGTCCCTCATGGACAGGGGCAGCTGGTGCTGATCACATATTCACTCTGGCAACAATCAAACCATGTATCAATGGTCAATTAGGGAACCATCTATCAATGGTCAATTAGAGAACATGGATATTATATGACTAGGCTTGTTAAAGCCCTAGGGCCATTAGCCTAGTAACCTCCTATGAACCTATAAACCTATAAAACATGTTTTGCATCATAAAGAAGTATCTGGATAATATATATGAATTTAGAAAGTTTGCTATTAAGCAACTATTTTTGATAACTCTAGAGCACAAAAACATTTAGCAAAATGACTTAGGAAGCAGAAATTAGAAAGGGCAGCTGACAAATTTAGGGAGCCTGTAACAAGAAAAATAACCCGGAGTCCTGTAGTAGTTTTAAGGATATTTCAGAAATGTTATGAAAATTTGTATAAAGCAGAGAAATGTGGAAATCAAGAAAGAGCATGAATGAAAATATTTATGGAAGACTTAATTAAGCCAAGATTAGAGGTAAATGAGGCCCAACAACTAACAACTACGATAGGAGGAAATGAGATAAAAACATGATATATAATCAATCTTCAGGAAAGTCTGCAGGAAGAGATGGTATTTCTGTGGAAGTTTGGAAATTAGGAGGGAAGAAAGTGATAAATATTTGGAAGATTTTGTTTAACAGTGTTTTAAAAGAAGGGGAAACACCAACATTTTGGAAGAAAGCAGTTGTGGTTGTAATACCTAAGAACAGTACAGACCCATCAGACACAGTTTTATACAGACTCATTTCAGTTTTAAACCATGATTATAAAGTCCCTATGTCTATACTAGCCAAAAGACTGGCAAAGGTGTTGCCAAAATTGATAGACATGGTTTAGTGTGGTTTTGTGGAGGGGAGACAAACATTTGCCAATATTAATAGAATACTGATAATCCAGGGGAAAGTAGTATATAAGAAAATACCCCTGTTGTTGGTGGGCCTTGATGTAGAGAAAGCATTTGACAGAGTAAAATGGGAGTTTATGGAAGCAGTTGCATTTCTTAATACAATAATAAGGTTAATTATGAAGATATATGAAGGATTGGAGGCAAAAATTAAAATGGGAGTGTTCTTCTCTCATAAGTTGGGTCTGAACAGAGTAGCCAGCCAGGGGTATCCTATTTCCACTTTCTTATTTGCTTTATCTTTAGATCCCTTGGCAAAAACAAAAGAAAGAAAAAGAAATGACTCAGAAATGAAAAGATATAATCGGTATGGTAATCAAGAAAAGTTGGCTTTATTTGCAAATTACATTATTTGTGCCTGGTAACAATGTTGTGGAGCATTCTGTGACAGTTTCAGTTTCTTTCATGATATTAAATTAAAGAATTAAAATTAAAGATAAAACAAAGGCCATAAACATAAATTATGTACCCACACACAAATCCGTTATCAATACCCACTTCTATGGGGACACAATAACATAAAGTATTTAGGAGAATGGATTAAAACAGATTCTGTTATTGAAGCTAAGGATATGTAGGAAGAGACTAAACAAAAGATAATACAAAATTGAGAATCTGGAAGCTCTTGTTTATGGATATGTATAGTAAGACACAAGCATTGAAAATGTATTTAGTTCCTTTAATTTTATATACAAGTAAAGCATATTTTTAGCAACCAATGGAGCAGTTGTGGACAATAATGAATAAAGAGTTGAATAAATTTATCGGGGAGGGAAGAGGGCAAGAATTAAGCAGTAATAAGTTGATCCTTACAATAGAACAAGATGGTTTAGGATTACTTTACTTGAAAAAATATTTTGTGTCTACATGGTTAAGGTTCACATACATAACACAAGCAGAAGGTTACAGTTCAAAATGGAAAGGGGTAATGATTAAGCAGAAGGGAAGGTCAAGATATAAAAAGAGAAAGTGTGGGATTTAGCTGTAGATCCTTAATGAGAATAACCATACAGAATATTATATTCATAACGTAGCAGACAGTACTGTAAGAACTAAGCCAAAGTGAGAATGGAGAAAGGAGATTTTGCCAGTAGGGATGACTGCAAGTAGGGGTACAGAACATAAGCAAGAGGAAGCTAGAAGTTATTGAAGAAAATTGGCTAAGGAATCAATGTAATAGGAATAAATAACTAGAGGGGAAAAGGTAATAGAGTGGGATGCAGCCAAGAAGACATTTAGACTGAAGACTAGAGACTGCCTTCCCTACCTGGGAATGATAGAGTATAGCAAAGAGAAAGGGATAAAAGAATCTTAAGTGAAAGACCTGCTCTGGTGAGATTTTTAGTCACATTTTGAACAGAAGCTGCTGTTAAAAAGGGATAATTAATAGAGCATATAAAGTATTGTATGATAACTATAAAAATAAATCAGTGGAGGTTAGAAAAGAATGGGAAGAGAGACTGGAAAAGTAATTTACAAAGGAACAATGGGAGAACATATGTATGGCTCCAAAGTATGCAACAAAGTCCAGAAGGTTTAGGATATTTGTTGGAAGTGTTTGCATGGGTATTTTTATAACACAAGCAGACTTCAAGAACTATTTCCTGGAGTAGATAGCAAACATTGGAGGTGTGATGAGGAAGAAACAAGTAACTGGGTTTTGGGAGTGTAATGAGTTGACAGAGTTTAAAAATTCCATACAGGGTACTCTGTCAGAAATATTGGGTGAGCAAATGGCTGTAACTGAAGATATGATTTTTTTTTTACCTGAGATACAGGATGTGAATTGTCAAGGCATAGTAAGGCCTTATTAAGTTTAATATGCTGGCTGCCAAAAAAGAAATGCTAGGAAATGGAAATCAATTTCTAAATCAACTACATTTGGAGCACTGGATATTATAAAAGAGATAAAAGAACTGGAAAGGGAAGGAGCAAATTACATAGAAATAAATGAAAACTGGGTTAACAGTACATATGGAATAATGTTCAGGTGAAGGAGGGATGTTTAAGGGAGGCAGAGATTTAACAGTTTATGTAATGTTGGACAGGTGGTAATTACAAAGAAAAGATTTGTGATATATAAGGTATGTAAATGGAAAACATGTTAATGTGGTTTCTGTTCTTTTCTTTTCTTAATGTATGTTTGCCTACGCCTTAACTGATAATTTAATAAAAGTGTTCACAAAAGTTTTTACATCAATCTGCCTTTTCTAAGCAAAATAGAAGTATGAAACACTAATGACTGACATTATTTTCAGATTGTAATCCTTAATGATTTATCAAAAAAGATCAGATTTTTTTATGAGAGGGAGGACAAAAATAAGTGGGAAAATCAAGGATGTCTTGCAAAATCAGGGAGAGTTGAGAGGTCTGATTATTGTGGCATCCTGAATGTCATTAGTAGCATATACTCACAAGAGGTGTCCATCTGCTGCATTTTAGTCAGCAGATCTTAGCTATGAACTAATCCTGTTACAAGAGAATTGCATATCAAGGACAGGGCTTTGATGATCACTAATACTGAGAGATAACTATCCGGGAGTGCTACCTACTGGAAGACAAAAGCATTTATTATATATGTGTGAACGTTCTCACAGAAATGGTGCACAAAAAGATATCTTCCCAGCCTCATATTTTAAAAAGAAATTCATTTACCAATGTAGCAAAGACCACACATCTGCTGGACAATGACATATTTTAAGGTTAATGGCTGTGTGACAAGAAGCAGAGCAGGGAAAATGCATAAAAATTAATTTGTTTTAAAGCTATATTCATTATAAATATACCAAAAAGGCCTACTGATTTCTGTGGAATAAATGACCAAAGTGTTTATGGAAATGGACACAAAATGCCATCATAATGACTTTCTTGACAGGTGCTGACCATCATATAGACAGATGTAAGCTCAAAACAGAGCTGTAGCATGGTCAGTGCAGCAGTGCCCCCATGCACAAGCTACTGGGTGGCTTAATCAGCACTGTAGAAAAGGACCAGTCTTCACAAGTCAGTGACACTTAGTTGGGTAAAAGTGCATTGGTGGTAGTTCTAAATCATTTGCTTCAAATGTGTGTGTTTTTATTGGGAACTATAGCAAGATTTGGAGTTTTTTTTTTTTTTTTGCTGTTTTGGTCTCAGCTTTTGTTTGAGAGGAACTGAATGGGGTTGCCCAGTGCACCAAATGACCTGGCTACAGCTCTTACTTAGCATTTTTGTTGTTTTTCATTTTCATTTCACAATCAAATGAAAGAAATGCATACTTATCTGGACACAATTAAAATTAGGAGCTCTCTGCATTTCACAGAAAATTTCACCTTTCTTCATATTCACTTTTCCAAATCTGCAACAAAATGTAATCTTAAGTCTCAAAAATTAAAGAAACATGCTTAGAGCAAAATCTAACCTTTAAAAACTGCAGTTCATTCACAGTAATGCTTACCAGTGTACAGCAGTTTTAGTGTAAAAGGGAGAAATGTCTAAGAGCTGATGTATGCACTCTGTTAAATGTTTCACTTTAACTTTTCAGAGGCTAGGCAGTCAGGGTGGGATACTATAGCAATAACCCATGCCTGGGTGTGGGTAATGCTGGATTTACCCACGGTTGGTGTGGTTTGGTCACGAGGGCGAAGCCTGAGTGGCCAAACAAAGCCAACCGTGGGTAAATCCAGCATTACCCACACCCAGACGTGGGTTATTGCTATTATACAATGACATTATTTAAGAAAAAAAATAATTACTTTTCTTAAATAATGGCATTGTATAATGCCTTCTTGCTGCCCTTCCGCAGCTGTCTGGTATTCTGCGGCAGTTCTGATGTACTGCGCATGTGTATGCCTACGCAGTACATCAGAGCTGTGGGCAAAAGCAACGGAGAAAGCAAGATCTCCGTTGCTTTTTGCAAACTGTTTCGCTATGTTAAATGGGTTTAACATAGCGAGACAGCTTTAAAAAAAAGCAACAGAGAATCTCCATTGCTTTTTTTAAAGCTGTCTCTCTATGTTAAACCCATTTAACATAGTGAGACAGTTTTGAAAAAAGCAATGGAGAAAGCAAGATCTCCTTTGCTTTTTACAAACTGTCTCACTATGTTAAAGGAGTTTAACATAGTGAGACAGCTTTAAAAAAAGCAACAGAGAATCTCCCTTGCTTTTTTTAAAGCTGTCTCGCTATGTTAAACTCGTTTAACATAGCGAGACAGTGTGAAGCAATGGAGATCTTGCATTCTCCGTTGCTGTTCAAAAAAAAAAGAGTTATAGTCATGGAAAAAGTCTAGGCGACCGGACCTTTTTCCATTACTATAACTCTGATTTACAATGTGCACTCTGACCAATCAGCGTGCATGTTTTTGAATATTAATCGGGAGTCATTGTATAATGATCATTACTCTCCATTGCTAATTGTGGCATTAAAAATAAACCTCATTTGCAAAATTTCTCAGTGATTTATGTCATATAGTAGACAATCTTTTCAGTTTAGCATTTTCACCAAAATCCTATATATGACCTTAATATACAGGACAATGTATAGCTGTAATTGTGCTTTTCGCATGCATTATGTCAGGTTCAGGGTTGATCACTCCTGAGACAGTGCACTTTGTTCCATTTTCCCTTATATTTTAAAAGTAGAGAAGCAAAAACAAATGGAAATTGTAGTCTCAGTAGTGTGAGAAAGACCTCTAGAAATATGATAGAAACATATATTAGGGAAGAGATTAAACAGTGTAACAGGCAAGAGTGTATCCACTGGAGACTGATCTGTCATATACTTACAAGGAAAATGTTGTATCTCATGTTAGCATGCTTTGATCAAAGTTGTTCCACTCAAGACTATTTTCCTGAACTGCAGTGTTCTTGGAAGTATTTATATAAATATCTTTTCGGAGCAGATTACAGTGCCTTTTGTGTTGTCGTACATAGGCCTATGTCAGACCAAAGTATGCTGGATATTTTTCTGGGACCATTTTGGGAGTATTACATCTCCAAGATGACAACCTTTCTGTAAATGCATATTCATTACAAAAGGGAGAAGTACAATTGCCTGATAGTTGGCTATATAGGTAAATGAGGTACAAAAGATGTGAGGATGGTTCTCTTCCATGAAAAGCAATGATGAAGTTCTTGCTGTTTTGTAAAGAAAAGGAATGTGACCAAGCAGTCTGGGAATACATGTACTTACCTCTTCAGTTTTTAATCTCTAGGGTCAGTTAAGTGTAGTTCACTGCAATGGGCTGCGGTCAACAGCAATACAATCTGGTAACTGATATTCTTCACTAAATCAGTAACCACCAGACTTCTAGGATATATTTCCTTATATATTTATATATTTATGGTCTAGTATCAACAAAATCATAACATGAATGTTAGAAAAAAAGATTTGGGGCTAGCATACATTATAAATTGAAAAGCCTGAACCTCCTACTGGATTACAGTGCACTCCGAGTGGGAGGTAGAATTCATCATATCTTACTAAGGTCAATAGCTGCGTAGAAAGATAAATTCATAAGGCAAACAAAAACAATTTAAATAACCGCCATTTTTATTGTTGATAAGAAGTCAAACAATTCTAAAATCTCATTACTTATTTTTTAATTCCCCACAAGGAATAAACCACAATAAATATTATACAGCTCTTCCTTTCATCTGTTTTAGATATGTTTACCTTTCCATGCTCTAAAATTCTGAACATATTTAAATTGCAACAACTACATTTAAACTGGCATAAGCTAATCAATGACTTGCTTTATAGCAAAAAGACACAAGGGAACGCAGGATCAGTGAAAACTTTGCAAAGTGTATTCATGCCACATATTGCAAATATGTTGTTAGATTCATGGGTATGCCACAAGCGTTTCAAACCTTGCATTAATTCCAGCCACAAGGGTGCTACTGCTGTTGCCACTGATGTAACACCATGAATCTGCCTTTGTTTTCAACAGCAAGTGATCAGTTTTCAGAGAGCCATTCTGTGAAAACAGTCGCTACTAAAAATACATTGCCTTGGCTTTATTTATTCTCATACATTGTTATGGAATCCTCCACAGTCTTCTACATTTTTACTATGATTTATTTCTAGTTTTACTGAATGTTGTAGGATATTTATATCCAGAATATTCTTTTGTATTTTCCTCAAGTCACTCAAGCATTGGTATGCTTAACAAATAATATATTTCTGATAAAGATCCATTATTTAATGAAAAAGGAGAAAGGGTAACTTGGAATTTTTTTAGTTCCCTTTATTATATATTAAATTCTATGCAAATTAATCAGATCATTCTCTTCTGCCAAAAACTGCACATTTAAAAATAATCAAGCAAAGGATTCTAATACAGCAATGTATTCTATGCATTGACTATAAAAATAAAGCAAAAAAACAAACTGGTAAACACCCAGTATAGAGTTAAAAACAAAACAGTCCAGAAGAAAAAGTGAAATTAGCTCACAAAATGATGTAAAAATAAGTTTAACAGCAAATTTTTTGAGATAAAACTTTTCTTCAGTGCTTAAAAATCATACCAAAATACATTTTCATACCTCTCAACTGTCCAGATTTTTATAGAAAGTCCAACTTTTTGCCTCATATTTTTGGTCTGTTCCTCATAAAATTTGTGATTTTCTGGCAAATCCCTAAGGATTCCAATCACTAAATAATGACACACATTTCAGTTTCAGACTTTATATACTTCCAAAAATGCATACTAACACAAAACTTTTATTCTAGCAACTTTCTAAGTATGTAAGAGCAATATTTAAAATCTGTCCCTATTTTTGTGCCTTTGTACCCACCATTATTTTAGGCTTTGTCCAGATTTCTTGTGCTAAGAGGTTGAGATATATGATTTTCATATATACACCACACGACCAAATTCAAACCAATTGAAGCGCAGCAACAATAAAATAATTAAAAGACTACCGAGTGCTTATTTCATGGAAAGAGAGACCTTCTCTTAAGATCATCTCCTTATTCTTCTTTTAATAGTAACCAGGGCACCATCTCATTTCAACCCACCTCCACCAAAATTATAGAAAAACTCCAAAAAAAACTCAAACCTACTACCTTAGCAGCAGACAATCTCCCAGCAGAATTTCTCAAAATAGCAGCAGAAGGTATCTCCTATCCCATATCAATACTAATCAATAGATCTATTGCTGAACATTATGTTCCTTCTATATGGAAAATCTCTCACATAATTCCCTTACATAAAGGTGGCCAATCAAGTGAAGTCAATAACTACAGACTCATTGCCATACTATCTCCTGTCTCTAAAATCCTAGAAAAGTATGTTTACTTTCAACTTCTACATTATCTCACAGCCAACAATCTCCTGGCAACTACCCAACATGGATTCAGACCCCACCATAGTACTACTACTGCCCTACTTGACTTTAGCAACACAATTAACCACTTAAGAAATGAAGGAAAAGTAATCTCAGCTCATTTCCTAGATATGTCTAAAGCTTTTGGCACTGCTTCCTATAGTAAACTCCTTTCTGTTCTCAAAAACTTAAATCTTAGCCCCTCTATCCTTTCATGGTTCCAAACTTATCTAACCAGTCATCTGCAGGCAGTGAAATGGTTACAAGACCTTTTCCCTCTACTCCAAGTTAAACTTGGTGTTCCACAGGGATCCATTCTTGGACCTCTTCTCTTTAGTTTATTTACAAATGATCTTCATACTTCTACTCCACTAGCATCAGTAATACAATATGCTGATGGCCCCACCCTTATATGTGCAGCATCAACCATCCAACAACTACATGATACAACACAAAAGTCATTCACTCATATTGAAACATGGTTAACTAACTTGCAACTTATCCTCATCCCCCATAAAACCAAACTTATGATCTTCCATCCAACTAAGCTCAGAGAACACCTCTACACCTTCCATATTACTGCTCTAGATAACACAAGAATAACTCCTGATCCACAAACCAAATTGCTTGGTGTTATAATTGATAATACATTTACATCTGATACTCATATATCTTAAACAATCAAAAAAGTACACAAAAAATGGGGACTCTTTATAGAAGCAAAAAATTTCTAACAGATAGCTCCTGGGTAGCTATTGCCAGATCTCACCTTTTATCACCCATACTTACTAATACAAAAAAGTCAGACCTCGGCAAACTGGAGATATGCTATAATAAAATAACAAGATTTGCTACTGACTCCACACATATGACACACCACTGCCTAGCTCTCAAAAATATTTCCTGGCTTGAATTACCACAGCTTATGTTTTATAACCAGCTAATAACTACCCACAAACTTCTCTACCATCCTGACAAAACTCCCTCACTCCTAAACTTAGTTCAGCCATATACCAACTTACCTACACTTCATTCTACAAATAAAACATTATTACAAGTTATAAAAGCTAATAATTCTGCAGGATGCTCACTTTATTCATGTCATATCTCTAAACACTGGAACTCTCTTCCACACCACATAAAAAACTACCTCCAGTTTAACCCAATTTAAAACTACTAAAGAACCATTTAGCTGATTTATGGCTCTGCTCATGCCATAGTCCAGGCTAATTTCTAAACAGCTATTTTGCCCTTATGCATCTTAATACCAACCTTATGACTCTAGGATTGTCACTCACTATTGTTATTGTTCAACTGTATTACTGTAACTGGATGTTTATTTCACTCATAATTTAATCTATATCCCTAAGCTTGTAAAGTTCTGAACTAATATTTTTTACTATGTAACACAACATTTTATTAATATATATCTTATTATGTTTTTATAAATGTTTCAACTTTGTTTGTTACTTTATTTATGGAATTTTTTTAAGTATGTGGAGCTTTTCTCCCCAGGAATCTGCTGAAAATGGGCTCTGCCCAGTCAGATTTCCATGGTAAACAAATGTAAAATAAAATAAATAAGTAAAAGCAGGTTTTAAACTCACAGTATCATTTAGCCCAGTGGGCGCATCTGCTTGAAAGTAATTAATCCATCTATATTCAATATTCTCAGTATTCAACACAATGTCCCCCTCAATTAATACTTCTTTCAATGTTTTATAACCCTAAATGTAAAACTATGCATTTTAAATGAGCTTGATATATTTAGCTAAGGCATTACTTTCCACCTCCCTATATATGTCAAATAGATGTTGGGCTATCCTTTCTTTTAACATCCTGATGTTTTTTCCAACATAAAATGAAGTACATTTTTCACAGGTGGCTAAGTAAACCACATTCTTGGTTTTATAAGTACCAAACATGCGAAAATAAAATGTCTTACTTGTATTAGGGTGTACAAAAACATTGTTCTTATTCATATAGCAACAAAATTGGCAATCATAGCAAGGCACAGTATTTTTAGTTTTTATTATAACATTCTTAAAGCACATTTGTAGGTCTTTATAAGATGTTGTTTCAAATTCCTACATTTCCTAAACACAAATCTAGGTGATGAACCTTCAATTTCTTTAACCACATCAGATCTAGATCATATAGACCAGTTTTGTCTTATAAGTTGTTTAACCATGTTGATATGTGCATTATATTGCAAACTATATCTAAACCTATTTCTGGAAGTACTATCCATAATATTATTTGCAGTCCCATTAGCTGCACTTTCTTCTGTAAATGAGAAATATGGTGTAACTAGGCCATTTCTTTAACTCAACACTTGTTTTTATTTTCTTCTAACAGTTTAATACTATAGTCCCTATCATTAAACTCTGTGACCATCTCATCTAGCTGTTTAATACAGTCAAATATATCTATATTCAGCCAGCTGGCTCTAAGGAATGGACTGCACACAATGCGTTGTGTGTGTGTGTGTGTGTGTGTGTGTGTGTGTGTGTGTGTGTGTGTGTGTGTGTGTGTGTGCATGCGTGCATGTGCATGTGCAAAAAAAAAAGATTCTAAGGTTTCAATAGTGCCCTGCCTCACTAAAAACATCATCCACAAAGCACTTAAAAAATTATATTTTTAACAAAAGCACTAGTGTCAGAGAATATATTGTCATCTTCTCCTTATTTAGTGTCATACCCAATGACTATGGAGTTGAAGCTGTTAGACACTGTCTCTGTATGTACACAGACAAGAGTAGCACTCAAGTAGAAGCTCTGTGCGCTCTGTTATAACTTGTATTATGTAATAAAGTATTTTTGTGTGATAAAATCCTATACCATCAGGTGAAAGGAGTGATGATGGGTATAGCCATTGCAAACACTTATGCTAATCTTGCACTTTTCATCTGGGAAGATGAGAATATATTCTCTGACACTAGTACTTTTGTTAGTTACATAAAGTTTTTAAGTGCTTTGTGTATGACTTTTTTTTTAGTCTGGAAGGGCAGTATCAAAACCTTAGAATCTTTGTTTATATATATTGATTCTACAACTACCTTTTTGAAGTTTAAACCTAATTATTCAAAATCAGACATAAACTTCTTTGATATTAATGTATATATTAAGGATAATATCATGGGTATCAGAATCTATAGAAAAGAAGTTCAAACTGCTAGATATTTATATAACACTAGTATGTACCCCCATATATGTTATTTCATCTATTGTATGTTATTATATTCTTACTTCTGTTCTTATTTTTTAATTTTATTACTATATTAGAATCTACTTCCATGTATCTTAGTACTGGAGTTTTTCTCCCCCGGTCTCTGCTGAAAATGGGCTACTTGCCCAGTCGGACACTTCCCAGTAAGCAAATGTGATAAATAAATAAATAAATTATTTATATATACACACACACACACACACACACACACACACACACACACACACACACACATAGGCATTGTATGCAGTTAGTTCCTTAGAGCCACTCAGCTAATTACAGATATATATGACTGTATCAAACAGCTAGATGAGGTGGTCACAGAGATTAAAGATAGGGGCTATAGTATTAAACTGTTAGAAGAAAATAAAAAAACAAGTGTTGAGTGAAAGAAATGGCCTAGTGAGACCATATTTCTCAGACACAGAAGAAAGTTTAACTAATGGGACTGTAAATAATATTATGGATAGTACTTCCAGAAATAAGTTTAGATATAGTTTGCAATATAATGCACATACCAATAGGGTTAAACAATGTATAAGACAAAATTTGTCTATATTATGTGCAGCTGATGTGGTTAGAGAAATTGTAGGTTCATCACCTAGATTTGCAATTTTGAAATGTAGAAATCTGAAACAACAGCTCTTTTATGAAGACCTACAAATGTGCTTTAAGAATGCACAATAAAAACTAGGAATACTGTGCCTTGCTATAATTGCCAATTTTGTCTCTATATAAATAAGAACAATGTTTTTGTACACCCTACTACCAGGGGTGGCTCGTGCTATAGAACTGCAGGACTGCAGCCCTCTCACCTAAAAAACAAATAAAAATAAAACAGAGAAACACAAAAACAAACACCGTAAATTCCCAGAAGTGTGCGCATGTGCACACACTCTAAAATAGATGGGAACACTCTCAGACTGCTTCTCAGCAGTCTAGATAGGGGGAAAGGCATCTCAGCCCCAAGGTGCGTACACTCTAAAATAGATGAGAACACTCTCAGACTGCTTCTCAGCAGTCTAGATAGGAGGAAAGGCATCTCAGCCTCAAGATGCCCAGCAGTCTGTGCGGCGGTGACATCATGAAATGGAGGCACTCCGGACTGCAGCAGGCTGGACCAATCGCAAGGATTTGGACTGTTCGGGATGGACCAATCGCGAGGAATACTGGCAAATGGACTGTTTGGATATCCTATTCTGGATGGACCAATCGCGAGGAATACTGGCAAAGGGACTGTTTGGATATTGGCGGCAAGGGGAGCAGTTATTTAGACATTTGGCTCGTCGGCAAGGTAAGCAGGCAAAGGGACTGTTTGGATATTGAGGAGCAGTTATTTGGCTCATCGGCAAGGTGTGTGTGTGTGTGTGTGTAAAATGCCCCAGTTGCTATATACTGGTAGCTAGAGCAAACTCATGTGGTTGCTATATACTGGTGGCTAGAGCAAACCCATGGTGGTGTGGTAGGGAATACCTTAAGCTTGAACCTTGTACCTTGAATGCAGGTGTTAAGGTCCTGAATTCCCTACCCACCACCATTTGTAAATAATTTGCAGATTTTTGCCTCATATTTGATCTATTCTGTTCCTCATAATATCTGTAGTTTCTAAATGTTTAAATGCTTAGATATTTGAAGGTGCAGTGGTAGCATTGTTGCCTCACAGCTTCAGGTTTGGTTCTTGGCTGGGGTGCCTTCTGTGTGGGGTCTGCATCTTTTCCCTGTGTTTGTGTGGGTTTGCTTTTGTGTCCTCCCATGTTACAAAGACATGTCTGCATTATTTCTTCCTGGGCCTCTGCTGAAAATAGTTTTTTTTGTTCCAAGTCAGACTGTCCTGGTTAACAAATGTTAAATAAAATTGACAGGCATTTGAATTTCAGACTTCAGGTTTCTGAATGTTTAATGCCTTAAATATTTGATGGTGCAGTGGTAACATTGTTACCTCACAGCTATAGGTTTTTCTGGTTTGATTCTTGGCTGGGGTGCCTCCTGTGTTTGTGTGGATTTGCTCTGGTGTCCTGCCATTTTACAAAGACATGTGTCTGCAGTATTTCTCCCTGGGCCTCTGCTGAAAATTGTTTTTGTTCCGTCAGAAGTAAAATTGACAGGCATTTGAATTTCAGACTTCATATTCTTCAGAAAATACATAGTAACACAACCTTTTATTCTAGCAATTTCTAAGTTTATAAGATGAATATTTGAAATTTGTCCCTATTTTTGGGACTGTATTCCCCCATTATTGGCTTCGTCTAGGTTTTCTGTGCTAAGGTTGACAGCTATGGCAAGAACTGAATTCATTGAATATGTTTGAGGGCTGTATTCCCTCATTACTGGGTTTGTCCAGGTGTTTTGTGCTAAGAGGCTGACAGCTATGGTGAGAACTGAATTCACTAAATGATAGCCATTTAAGTTTCAGTCTTCCTCTCTTTCACAAAGCAGTTGATTTGGCGTAGTGGTGTGTTGCTCTGACTGTTTTGCACAGGGACCTTGGCAGTAAAATGTATGTTGGTAACACAGCATTTTATTCTAGCAACTTTCCAAGATTATACAAGCAATGTTTAATGTGTCCCTGTTTTTTGGGCTTTTGACACCCCCCCCCCACCAATAAGTTTTGGCTTTTTCCAGATTACTTGTGCTGCAAAGTTGAGATGCAGTTGAGTATTGAGTAGATTTTACAAGGAGCTGAGAGCTGCAGGGGAAGAGAGGTTTAGTGCTGCTAATGCTGAGTCTACTTGCATTGCTAATAGCACAACAGGTTGTGTACTTACTTTTAATGCAGAAGGTTGCGGGTTCTACTCCTACGTGAGCAGCCTACCTGTCCCTGTAGGAAGTGACCTCAGCACAAGAGCTGTAGTAATTGGTTGTTTTGGACCATTTCTAGCTCTTTTGAAGTTCCCTGTTTAAAATCTGCGTTTGCGTGGCTTTGCGCGATTGTGCGCATAGCGCGGCGCCGGTTAAACTAGGTTAAACTTCTACTGGCTCCGCCAAGCCTGCTCTTCAAATTTTCCCTTAAAGAAGCTCTACTCTTAGTATAATCAGACTACTCACTATATTATAAGCCTAGCACTTGTTCTCAAAACTTCTCTACTAAGTAAGCACTCTCATACTAAGTAAGCACTACATCCACCTACCACCCCTGTGAATATCCACTTCCCTTAAAGGCACAGCACTCCCTTATACTGTTATAGCATGTCGAGTGGTAGATTACTGGCGTCCTCTCCAGTTCAGCTGGTTAATCTGGGTATCTTGAGACAATGCTACAATTGTCTCATGTACACAGACAACCCTCTCCTCCTCCCAACAAACACAAATACATGTGAGAGATGCAACTATATAGCCAAACTGGAGGCTGAACTCTCTCAACTCAGGGCTGGCATGACCAGACAGGAGGAGATGGTAACCACACACACAACAAACCCAGTCCCACATAGACCTACCACAACTGCAAACCAGACACATAAAAACACAAAGACATACTCAGAGGCTCTAATAAAAAACTTACCAAAACAACAGAGGCTCCCAAAGCAGACATTCAAAAATCCACCACCTCAAAACAAAACACATGCAACACATACTTCAATAAATCAGTGTGTCAATCAATCACAGCTCTTAAGGCCAAACACCATGCCTGATACACTAGTAATAGGTGACTCTATAGTCAGACACACTGATGTCCCATTTACCAGGCTGAACAAGGAGAGGGTGACTGTGAGCTGCCTATCGGGAGCTAGGATCCACCACATAACACACGCACTCAGGTCACTCCAAAGCAAGTACAAATATGACTCCGTCATTGTCCATGCTGGCATGAATGACCTGAGTTGTACCTCCCTGAACTACATGAAAAGAGACATAGAGGAGCTCTCTGATTATGTAGCCCAGGCTGGTATGACCCTGACCCTGAGCAGCATCTTGCCCTCACCAAGAATGATGCCACGATACAAAGACAAGATGATCAGCTTTAATAATTGGCTCAAGTACAGGTGTCATTATAAGGGGATCCAATGTCTGTCTGCCTGGGATGACATGTTGGACAAGCCACGCTGCTTCGCAAGGGACAGCTTGCACCTGTCACCACTGGGCTTCCGGATATTGGCTAAGGCTCTTGCCACCCCCATAGTGCCTTTTTTAGGCAAGGCTCAAAAGACAAACCCACCTCCTTAGAAAACAAAAATGGAAAAAAACTAAGGGTAATGCTGCTCAACACCAGAAGTCTAAATCTCAAGATGCAGGCACTTGATGCACTCCTCAGTATGGAGAACATCGACGTCTGTGCAGTAACTGAAACCTGGTTCAAGGCTCCTGAGAGCACCCCAGCGCTACCAGGCTATACCTCATATCATGCTTTTCGGCCCCAAAACCCCCACAAAGGGAGGGGGAGTGTCCATATTCATCAAGGATACCCACACCTCCAGGTTAGTAGCAACATATGAAGCATTGGAGACCATACAGGTGCAACTAACCATAGGCAAAACTGCTATACAACTGGTAGCATGTTACAGACCACCCTCCCAATCTCTGCAACCCCACTCAGCCTTCCTGAAGACATTGGAGGATATGAATGTATCACAAAATACCATCATAATGGGAGACATCAACTACCCTAACATAGATTGGGTACATTATTCTAGCCCTAACACCCTAGCCCAAAGGTTCCTGGAATTCATAAATTCAAATGCACTGGAACAACTAGTCACCTCTCCCACTAGGGGAGATAATATACTAGACCTGATCATCACTAACATGGGGAGAAAATGTTCCACACCGGAGGTATACCCCTCACTAGTGAGATCTGACCACAAACTAATCACCCTGGATATACATATCCCACCTCCACCCCCAGCACAAAAGACCACAGTGAAAAACTTCTCAAAAGCAGACTTCACTCTTCTTAAGACTGAGATGGTATCCTTTCAGCCCACTGGGCCAGTGGATACCACATCCCACAATGCTGAATCCTTCACAAATGCTTTCTATGGACATCTCCAAGAATGCATGGATCATGCAATCCCAAATAAATCCATGTCCCTCTCCACCAAAGGCAAGTGTCCTGTCTGGTGGACCTCAGCCATTAACAAATTGTATAACAAAAGAAGGAAGCTATTGCACGACAGAGCAAAATCCCATAAAGGGAAGACATCTCTGATCAACACTAGCAGAAAACTACGTTCTCTCATAAAAACATCCAAGGCCAACTTTTAGAGAAAAATCATTAAGGACACTAAAGATAACCACAAAGCCTTTTTCAGCTATGTTAGAAACCTGGGCGGAAACCTTCAGATATGCTCAGAGTTAGTTCACAACAACAAAAAATACACTGAACCCACAGATATTGCCAACATTCTGGCTGACAGGTTCAGTGCAGATTTCTCCCCTCCCTCACCCCCAAAAGAAGAAATACTTATCCCAGCTGAATGTAATCTCTTTGTCATCTCAGATGTCCAGGTGAGAGCCACCCTCAGCAAAGCTAAAAACACAGCGTCAATGGGACCTGACGGTATCCCGGGTTGCGTGCTACGTGAACTCCAAGAGGAGCTAAACCCACACATAAAAATGCTATTTAACCTTAGCCTTACTACAGGATATGTACCTGAACACTGGCGTACAGCAACAGTGGTCCCACTCCACAAAGGGGGTACCTCTACAGACCCTGGGAACTACCGCCCCATAAGCTTAACCAGCCTGGTCTGCAAAGCTATGGAAAGAATCATTATGGAACTCATAAACAGAGACATTGGGGACCTACAGACACTTGACCCCACTCAGTTCAGCTTTGTAAAGGGCAGATCCTGCCTTTTGAACCTGGTTGACTTTTTTTGAAACAGTCACTATAGCCATTGATGAGGGCAAAGCAGTCTATACAGCCTACCTGGACTTGGCTAAGGCCTTCGACACAATACCCCACTCAGGCATCATAGATAAGCTCAACAGCTTAAATGTAAACCCTTATGTTACTAGATGGGTTGCAAACTGGCTAAAGGACAGAACCCATAAAGTTAAAATCGCTGGAGCAATGTCAGACTCAAAGCCAGTCACAAGTGGTGTCCCACAGGGATCTGTCCTGGGACCCCTCTTGTTTGGCATTTATTTCTCAGATGTTAAAGCAAACATGAGAGGATTGTGGCTGACAAAGTTCGCAGATGACTGCAAACTAGGCGCCATAGTCGATACACCAGCGGACACATACATCCTATAAAAAGGCCTCACAGAAACTGACAACTGGTGTCGGAGTCATGGCCTTAAACTAAATGCCAAAAAATGTATAGTCATCCCCTTTGGGAAAAACAAAGTACCCACAAATTATCACATAGACAGCAACCCACTGAGTACGGAAAAAGTAATCAGAGATCTAGGGATCCAAGTCGACAGCGACCTCTCATTTGACAGCCACATTGCTAAAGTGGTTAGGAAAACATTCTACCTTGCACACCTTATCATGAAGGGATTCACATCCAGATCCAAGGATGTCATTGTACCCCTATACTCCTCCCTCATCAGACCCATGATTGAGTACAATGCCCCATTTGGTATGTACCTCACCTGGCATTTGCAACAGCTGGAGAGACCACAAAAGTACCTCACCAAGAGGATCAAGGGTCTCCAACATATGTCTTATTCTGCCAGACTAAAGAAACTCCAGCTCTATTCAGTAGCATACCGCCTGCTCAGAGGTGATCTCTGCCTGATGTACAAGGCCATGTCCAATCAGGAACTGATGGACATGCTCCACCTCAAAAAATCCAAATCCATCAGAACCACGAGAGCTAAAGACTTAAACCTCGGCACAAGTATGAATAGGACATGCTAGAGGGATAGATTCATAACCCAGAGGCTTCCCATGCTCTGGAACAAGATCCCAGTTCATGTTAGGCAAAGCCCCTCACTGACTCTCTTCAAGAGAAATCTTGATGAGCGGATGGGAGATCGTAAGTTTACCCCAGGGTCACATCTGTGTCACTACTAGACAGGAGCACAGTAAACTAATTCTATTATATAAGGGGACCTTCACTGTGTCACTACTAGACAGAGGCACAATATTCTAAATCTATTCTGTGCATTTTTGTACCATTTCATGGGGTGGCGAAAGCCACATCACTATGGCTAGGCTTACAAATGCCCCAGGGCAGATAGCCTAGTACTAAACTATGAAACTACGAAACAAGGGTGGATGTTGTCATACTGAGAATGTCCTCTTTGGCGAAGATACTAACTATGAGCTTGTTATCAGTTTGCCATCCATTTCCTATTGCAATATTACTAGCTTATCATTTTTTAATGTAATATAGGCAATTTATTCCTCAGGGGCAACAGACACTTTATTTTTCGATGAAACCATAAAATATAAAGGTGTTTGCTAGCAGCAACCTCTTCATTAGTTACATATTTCTTTAATGTGGAATGATTTAGGTGACTTTTACTTCTTCAGAGATTGTGCATATTTACGGATAATGGTGGACTGTAGAAGTTTGAGTAGACTTTTATGATGGAAATGTTCTGAACTGGACAGTTTTGTCATTATGGGTGCATGCATTTTGTTTCATTGTTTACTGGAAAAATGTTCTGAATTGGGCAGTTTTGTCATTATTGGTGCATGCGTTTTGTTTCATTGTTTACTGGAAAAATGTTCAAAACAATAAATTTAAAACGCCCTCTAACAACTGTACTGTATTGTACAAAGAATATAATTTAGTACAATCAGGAAGGTGTATCAAAGAGCACATGTATGTTTCATATGCAAGGGGCCTATGATTTGAAAACTGCCCAAAATTAATCTTTATCTGCCACTGGCAAAATGTATTTTCTTTGAATGTGGGTTTCAATGCTGTTTCAATGAATGTGAGCTGCAAGGGCAGAGAAGTTTTAATGCTAAGTCTGTTTTCATTGTGAGACTGCATTGCTTTGTTTAGCAGATGTCTTAGTGTTTGTGCTGTAAAATACAAAATAAAACTTTCAAATGAAGTCCAAATCATCATAGAAGTAAAGCAGTATGCACATTAGTGTTTATGGTAAATGGAGTGAAATAGCCAAGTAATGGATCATTGGAATGGCTGCAGGGGGGAGGCTCTATTCGACCATGATTTTGTGAGGGGGAAGGGTGGAAAACTCAAAGACAGCCCCAGCTGAACTATACCTCCCAACTATCCAGATTTTCACAGAATAAATAGATTTTTGCTTCTTATTTTTGGTTTGTTCCTCATAAAATTTGTGGTTTTCTGGCAAATCATTTAGGAATTAAGTCACTAAATAATGACACACTGACTTTCAGACTTCATAACCTTCAGAAAAATGCATGCTAAAGTAAGACCTGTTATTCTATCAACTGTCTCAGTTTATACAAGAGCAATTTTAGTACTGTTTATATGTTCCCCCAATATATTTGGCCTTGTCCAGATTTATTGCATTAACAGGCTGAGAGGTACATGCAAATAAATTGCTTTATAGAATTAGGCATAGCCAAACCTCTCAACTGTCCCCGATTTTGGCTCAAAATATTGTTCTTCTCCCTAATAATCCCTCTGCAAAATAGCAATTTTGGAAGACAACATGGAGGGTTTACAATTAAGAAATAACTGTAATAATCAGAGTTATATATTACTTTTAGTTCAGAAATGAATGTAGATTATTTTATTTTGTCAGCTGCTCAAGTTAACAGTACTATTATTAAAGTGTCCCTTCTTTGCAGGTTCCCAGCTGTATTGTGTGGCTATTTTATATTCTTGCATCACATTTTCGGTCCATTTTTCATAAAATTGTTTTTTTTTTTGGTAAATTAGTAACCAAACATTAAAGACTGAAGTTAGAAAATAATGACAGACATTTGAGTTTCAGATTTCATACCCTTCAGAAAATTCATACTAATGCAAGACCTATTCTATTATCTTTCTAAGTTTATAAGAGCAATATTTAAAAATTGTCCTTATTTTTGGGCCTTTGTCCCACTTCCATGTATGGCTTTGTCCAGATTTCTTGCTCTGAGGTTGAGAGGTATGGCAAATGTGTCAGGGCCATCACAGTCAGCCAGAGACATTTCAAATTGTGACATACTTGTTGCACCCCACTCCCCAATGTAGTGACTCTGGATGTGTCCAAGCAATGCAAGGAGTAGTTATGCAGTGTAAATGTCCAGAGCATCCCCCCATCCAAGGTAGACACAAGTACTACAGTGGCTTTTCATCTGTCCTTGATTTTGCAGGATGGTCTGGTTTCTGTCATATTTTTGTATTGTTGATTTATGCTTATTACTCAGAAAGTGGCTGTTGCTCTGTGCTTAAGTAGCAATGCATTAATGACCATCAAGTAAGCTTGTCTGAGATCATAAGATGCAAGTAAGCTTTAATAAGCATACTGTTAAAGAACTGCCAACACTGAAAGACTTTCTGTTGTTGCCATGCAGAGAATACTTAACTAGATAATGTATAAGCCTTGGGTATTGAAATGCATATGACAGTATTTGTAATAAAGGACAGGATTACATTATTTTAAGAAGCTCATTACACTTGTTGGAGATTTCCAGTCATCTCTGCAGGCTTTACGCGTAAACTAAACATAATGACAATCATGTGTGGTCCATAACCTGTACAGTAATCCTTTAAGCAATGTATCTTGAGCTTGTTTCTTGTTTGCTTTTCATTTTTTACTTTGATCATGTTTTCCCCATGAAACAAGTAGATAGTTGTCAGGCAGCAGGTCTTTTCTGGATAAGAAACATTTTTACAAGTGGGGGCATCACAGAGATTTCTACTTTTAGCATGTTATCTGGTACTTCAATAAAGCTGATATAAATTATAATTAGAACTGCAGTGCAAGGAGAAGTGGTTTGAGTTGAGTGCTGCTTGTTTTTCTAATAGTTTATTTTGACTGGCATTCCAGTAATGTATTTAAAAAGTAATTTATTTTTTCATACCTCACAACCTTTTTGTTTCCATCTAGATATTAAGTAAGCTGTCATGCAGCCAATGCACTGAAATATTTTTATTCATCTACACTTCATGTTGTCTTGATTGGACTCTCATAATGATGGCTTGGCACCCAGGGCAGCGTATTTAATTAAAGTTAGTTTTCGTGGTTTTGAGCATAGCTCCTCCCCTTTCTAGTTGGCCACACCCCTTCCCATTGATCCCACCCATTCAGCTGTCTCCTGCAGCCCCCCTTTGATTTGAAGTCACCAGCCGCCACTGCCTACTACAAGTAATACATTTTATTTTCACACGTTTGCCACTTGTAAAACCAAGAATGTGGTTTACTTAGCTACCTGTGAAAAATGCATTTCATTTTATTTTGGAAAAAATCAACAGAATGTTAACAGAAAGAATAGCCCAACATCTATCTGACATATGTATGGAGTTAGAGAGTAATGCCTTAGCTAAACATATTATAAGTTCAGATGAAATGCATGGTTTTACATTTAGGGTTATAAAAATCATTGAAAGAAATATTAGAGAAGGGGATATTGTGCTGAATACTGAAAATGTTGAATATAGATGGATTAATTACCTTTAAGCAGATGTGCCCCCTGGACTGAAAGATACTGTGAGTTTAAAACCTGCTCTTAAGAGAAGGTCTCTTTTTCCATGAAATAAGCACTCCACTGTTTATTTTAATTATTTTATTGTTGCTATGCTTCTACTGAATTTAGTCATGTGGTGTATATATGAAAATATGTTTTAATATGATTTTAAGCACTGAAGAAGAGCTTTATCTCAAAAACTTTAATATTAAACGTATTTTTATATCACTTTGTGAGTTCCTTTCACTTTTTATGTATTGACCATAGTGATCTGCCAGTGTATAGTTTTTGTTCGGGCAAAACAGAAATTCATTTAAAAACATGAGGGCATAAATTACATAGAAAATGAAATATATAAGTTGCACTGTACTGACATAAGATAAAGAAGCGGAAATTACAATAATTACACATTTCAACCACTGTGTAAGGTATAGCAGATTATGAAAAAAGAGAGAAATAAAAGATTCTGAAAAAAAGGTCTTTATGTATTGTGGGTCAGTAACATGATCATAGGAAGTTACTAGGCTAATAGCCCTAGGGCCCTTACAAGCCTAGCCAAGTTCTACCCTTACTTCCATGATCAGCACCTAATCACCATGTCCAAGAGGGACATAGGTTAAACCTCTGGGGTGATTTTACAGTTACCCACCAGCTGTCCAAATTGTGTTTGAAGAGGGCCAATGAGGTGCTCTGTTTGACATGAAGCGGGAGCCTGTTCCAAAGGTGTGGTAACCACAGGGCAACAAGTCTGTCCCTCTAGCAAGTTCTGTTAATGTCACATACCAGGTTAAGGTCTTTAGAGTGAGTAAACCCATGCATAATGTGACTTATAGATATGCAGCATTTCCAATAAAGCAAGGTCAGAGATTGCCTTATATCCAAGGCAGAAATCACCTCTGAGTAGTCTGTGTGAAAGAGAATAAAGTGACAGTGATTTCAGATGATCCAGATAGGACAGATGCTGAAGACCTTGAATTTTCCTTGTGAGGAATCTTTGTGATTTCTCCAATCGCTGCAGGTGCTTGGAAAGATACATACCAAAAGGGGCGTTCTACTCAACTATTGGCCCGATGAGGGAAGAGTACAGGGAGGTTATAACTTCTTTTTTTCTGGAGGCAATGCCCTTTCTTATGAGATGAGCAATACAAAATGCCCTTCTTACCACTGTGGAGACATTGTGGTCAAAAGTAAGATTGCTGTCAAACTGTGTGCCCGGCATACCTTTCAACTTCTTAGAGCAAGAAATCTGGACAAAGCCATAAACAAAAGTGAGACAAAGGCCCAAAAATAGGGACACATTTTAAATATTGTGCTTACAAACTTAGAAAGTTGATAGAGTAACAGATTTTGCATTAGCATGAATTTTCTTTTTTTCCTCATTTTTTTTATTTTTCAAATACAGTTGAATAAATTCCATAGTATTTGTATATAACATCTTAATAACTATATACACTATTTACATCAGCCTGACACTATAACAGAGCTCAATATATACAATTACTTTATAGGTATAACAATCCAGTTATCAGAGTGTATCTGTTCAGTTATTGTAAAGTGTCAATCAATGATAAGACTTTTTTTCCATGGATTGTTAATAAATGGCTTAGGATGAATCCTTAATTCTTTAATTTTAATTTCCAACAATGCTGTGGTCTTCAGTGGGCAGTAGAAGTCTTCCAAAGTCAGTATTGTGTTTGTATTCCATCTTCTTGTTATACACTTCCTTGAGATTGCAAGTATTGTCCATACTAGATACATATTGGACTCATTCAAATGAGGACCTTCATACATATTTAATAATACTAGAGCTTTAGATAAGTTAAATGATTCATTAAATAAAGCTTGTAAAAAGTTTTTAATACCATTCCAAAATGGCTTAATTTTAACACAGTCGAAAAAAATGTGATTCCAGTCTGCATTGTGTATTTGCTTACACTTCCAACATATTCCCTTTGTGGAAGAATTAATTTTAGTAATTCTATCTGGAGTTAAAAATGCTCTGGGCAAGCATTTCCAATTAAAAACTTTCCAGTATTGTGTAAAGGATGTATGTTTTATTGATAATAAAATATTTGATTTAATTTCTTCAGTTAGCTGTAATGAGTGTCCTTTTGTTATATAATTCCTATATGAGGATTTGGGTGTTGTTTTATAATTTATCAATATCTTGTAAAATTTTGAAATACTATTTCCCATGTCATAATCCTTATATATGATTTCATATAGGTATTTCGTAAGTTTAGGTATTTCTTTAAATGAAGAATTACTAATTATTCTGCATAAATCTTATGAATATGTCATAATGTTTGCATAATTAGCCAATCTTGTTGTGGAATTTTGTATGTTCTTTCTATTGTTTGCATATCCAGAACTTTTAGTTCTTTGATACATTGAAACCAACAAACAAATCCTTTCTGTTCCCAGGAATTAATTACTTCTCTGAATATTTTATGTGGATAGCTCTTTGTAACTATGAATGGTGTTAAAAGATCAAACCAGATTTTTAAATCTATATTTGCATTAATAATTTTTCTAAATGAGTCAATGTAATGATTAATCATACGAGTTTTAGTGGGCTTAGTTATGTTATATTGCATACTAATATATATGTGCCATGGCAAATTGTTTTTATCTGTTATTTGAAATTTTTTTTTGTAAATCAGATTCATTTATTGATATTACAGTTAGTAATTCTTTCCAATTTGCAGAATAATTTGGACTTATCCACTATGAGGTTGTTTTAGATATTGATGCTTTTATATATGTTTTTATATCAGGAAAGTTTAATCCTCCCTGTTTCCATGGTCTGATATGATGTATTAAAGCTATTATGTTTCTTTTGGGAAACCATAAAAATTTTATTAGGCATGAGCTTATTTATTTGAGTATATTCCTTTCTGGTAACAGTTGTATTGCCAAAGCTATATATAGAATCTTGCGTAGTAAAACCATTTTTATTAACTGTAGACTATCTTCAAATGTTAATATTATTTTGCTCCACTTTTCCACAGAGATTTTAATTGTATTGATGATATTATTGTTGTTTAGACTAACTCATTATTATCCTTGCATAACTCAATTCCTAGATATTTTAAGGTAGATTCTTGTTTCCCTATAATGTGATTCCCCTTCGTCTGCAATTCTTTTGTTTATTTAAAAATACAAATTTTGATTTTGATTTATTGAAATGGAGTCCTGAAGTCCTGTAAAACGTGTCAATTAAAATATCTAATTCTTCTAATGTCTCTTTTGTATTGCATAATGTTAATAATATGTCATCAGCAAAGAGCATCACTTTAAAATTGTATTGTTCATAACCATCTACTCCTTTGATTTTTGTATTGTTACGTATTGAATCTGCCAATATTTTAATAGCCAAAGCAAATAGAATCGGTAACATGGGACATCTTTGTTTAGTACTCTTTGTTATCTGTATAGATTCAGAGGTGAAAGGACCTAGCTTAACATACGCTAAATTATTTGTATATATATTTTTTAGTAGATGAACAAAGGAAGGGGGAAATTCAAATAACACCAGAATTTTGAATAAAGAGTCCTTATTTAGGGAATCAAAGGCTTTCCCTATATCTAAGCCGATTATGAGTGTTTCTTTATTTTCTTTATTAACATAATCTATAAGAGAAATTATCCTTTTAATATTGTCATGTGTGTCTATGGTATATAAATCCAGTTTGATCATTATTTATTATTTTGGATACTGGTATTTTCATTCTGTTAGTTAATATTGTCCTACATATCTTATAGTCATTATTTAATAATGATATAGGTCTATATGAGCTACAGAGGTTTGGGCATTTATGTTCCTTTTAGGATTGGTGTGATTAAGGAATATCTCCAAGAGGGTAGTATTAAAGTTTGTGACTGAATTTCTAATAGAGTTTTATGGAAGAGGGATAGTATCTTTGAAGGAAAAAGTTTATATATTTCCATAATTATGCCATCCATACCTGGAGCTTTGTTATTTTTACCCTCTTTTATTGTTTCTGTAATTTCTTTGTAGGATATGGGTGCTTGCAGATCTAGTTTTATTTTTTCTGGTATTTTTTTTATATTAGAACATTTTTCATCTAGATTTAATTGCTCGATATGTATATTTTCTTTTTCAAAATGTTCCATATAGTGATTTCTATAGGCATCAAGAATGCCACCTATACCTGAGACAATTTTCCCTTTCTTTTCATGGAAGATACTTTTAATGTTATTAGCTTCTGAATGTATTTTGATTCTTGTGGATAAATTATGTAGATATTTGGGAGAAGTGGCCAGGGTATTAATTTTTAGTTTTTCTAAAGCTAAACTAGTTTTATGTGTCAGAATTTCATTGTATTTATTATTTAATACTTCTACTTTCTTTTTCATCTCCAAATGATTTTGATTGTTTTCAGCTTTTACTGACAAAAGTTTGGATTGTAGATCTAATAATTCAGAATCCCATTCTCTGATTTTTTTCTACCAAGTTAGGGTTTTACCATATATATATATATATATATATATATATATATATATATATATATATATATATAAGCTTTTAATGAGTCCCATATCATTATTTTATTTATTTCTGTGGTATAATTAATATCTAAGAAGAACTGTAATTCAGATAATAACCAGGGTTTGAACTCTTTGATTTTAGTTATATATGCTGGAATTCTGGAGTTAAAGATTAGTGGTTTGTACACATTTTGAAGTTTTAGTATCAGCAAATTGTGGTCTGAAAAGGGGCAGGGAGTGATTGAGACATTAATGATTTTAGAGTGTAAGTCATGGGCAGCAAATATTTTATCTATTCTAGTTTGGGTACCAAATCTATGATCTTGATTGGAAAACAACAAAGATTTATCTTCTTTAAATTTGAAAGTATATACAAGATGAATTGATTCTACCCACTTGTTTAAAGCTTTTGATATAGCAGATGCATAAAGTGGTCTTTTATTTGTAGTTTCAGAAATATCAAATATACAGTTAAAATCTCCTCCTTATATTAAGTTGCCTTTATAATTATTGGAAATGAAATCCAAGTGTTTTTTAACAGTTCCTGATCCAATGCTTGGGAACCAGTATAGATTGGCTAGGATCCATATTCTGTTATTATATTTAACTATTACTAATGTCATAAGGCCTTCTTTATCGTCATTCTTATAACTGATTTCTGGGTTAATCACATTTGTTTTCCATAAAATTGTTACCCCTTTTGTCTTATAAGTAGATTGCACCAATATCATAATTTCCTTAGGATTCCATTTGTAATTGTCATTTGTTTTGAAATGAGTTTCTTGAAGGAAGACAATTTGTGCTTTGTTCAGTTTTAAATATTTCAGTAGATTTGATCTCTTGCTAGGATTGTTTAAGCCATTAGTATTTAAAGATAATAAAGTTAATTCCATCTTAGGTTATTTAGACTATGTATTTTTTGTTTTATTGTGACTATTAAACAATTTCCTCTGATAACTATAAAGTATATGTGCAATATTTATATTATTTTGAACATATATAGTACTATTGTAGAATAGACAAAATTCTAATACAATATACATGTCTACTTATTGTATAAGCAATTAATATTTACATGGAAGATAGATGACAAGCAATTCAATCATAGTTAAGTGGGATGTATCCTATATAAAAACTCAGTAAAAGATTATAGCACACAGTTATTTAACGTATTCACCCTTTTTGATGAACTTTTTCAAAACGTATTACTTAATATAAATAGATGGTAATATTTATACCTAATGTTTATAATACAATGTATTTTACTAGATATATCAGAAGTTATATTTCACTGTTTGCCAACATTTAAGTAATCACTTTGTTTGTTGCTAACTTACTTAAAGCATCAAGTTTGTTTTTTGTAAACATTGATGAAATTTAGTGCATTTTAGTTACAGTGCGTCACTCTTCACCCATTTCCTACACATAAGGATTTTCATAGCTGTCATTTCTTATTATAAAATGAGTGAAATTAAAGGTTAAAAAACAAATTCACTTATTCTGATTAATGATTACAAGTTCCCTTTCCATATTTATAAATTGCCATTTTATGGCATATACACTGAAAGTTTTTAGATTTAAATGGCAACATTCTATTTTGTATAATCAGCAAAGGTTAAACGAAGTGATTATTGTCAATTTAATACTATTTGTTCAGAATGTGATTGTTACATTCTCTGACATTCCTAGTTCAGGCTTCTATTGCTTCCCTTGAACAACTTTGGCAGTTTGATGTCATGTATAAAACATTAGTTACCTTGGTAACCGCTTAAGTATTTTGTATGGCCAAGATGGGTTACAAAAACTACAATTCAAGTTAAAGCAATTACATGACTTGTTATGAATATTTACTTATATAAAAACATCATCATGTTTCCCCTTGATGTTCAATGTAGTATATGTAATTTATGACAAGTTAAGACAGTAGTGTTATTATACACAAGCCCATGTTATTAAATCCAGTCTTTAATATCTAAATTCAGCACACTGCTTCATCTTATATGACGATTATTTATTTTATGTCTAGATTTGCTAAAATCATACATTTACATAACTATTGTGTTTGTTTTCTTTTTTGGCTGTTGTTTAGTTATTTCAGAGACCACAAGCTGTAATGTTTATTCTTATTATTAGCTCCTTCCAATCATGTTTATATAGTCCATAGAATTTAAATTATGAAACCCTTCTAGTTTCTTATTTGTTATAAGTATATTTCCATCCTTACATACGCACATATCAGTACTTCAAGCATGGGCAACAATGCCCATCCAGTTTAGCCAGAATACCATTCATTAGTTCGTGTGGTGTGTTTCCAGGCTGTTCTTAAAATATCCAAACCAATATTTGTCCTGTTCCATTTTACCAGCCTGTTCCATGCAGTGGCCACTCTGCCAGTGAACCACTCACTTTTTTTATCAAGAATCAACTTAATGAGCTAAATGAAGTGTTGGGAGACCATCAATATGTGTGCATGTGGTTTAAAACAGCCCTTTTATTATATATATATATATATATATATTTTTTTTTTTTTTTTTCCTTAAAACCAAAAATGTCATTGCCAGGAATCATCTCGGAGACTCCTCAGAGCCATTAAGCATTATCATCACTCTGTCTCCATTACCATAGCAACCTGGGAGCGTCTGTTTCTGATAGTGTGTCTGTGTACTGCATACCAGAGGCTTGTGATACATCTGAAGCAAAGCTGAACTTCACTGCAACTTCAAGCCTAAATTCCCTCCCTTCCAGCAAGGCAGCAGCCAGGAAAATAACAGAGAACAAACAGATAAAAAAAAAAAAAAAACTCCCAACAAGCTGCCACAACAAGAGACAACACACTCCTCCAGCCCTCCCACCTCTCACTCAGCAGATGTACAAACAAACCTTTCTCTGCCAAAATATCCCAAATAACAGTTCTATCCACCCCCTTCCCCTGGATCCAGGTTAAAACACCAAATGTCTCTTCCTAATACACAAGCATCAGTAAACTTCGATCACAAACTGCAGCCCACAGCTTCCCGGAGGCGAAAACGGCAACATATAACAGCTGTCAGACGCAACTGCATCCACATACACCATGTCAGGCTTAATAAATCAGCACTCAAAGCTATGATACCTGCTATAATTCATATTAATTATGTTTAGACAGAATAATAATGACATTTGTACTAGCTGCCAGACATGGCTGCATCCATGCACACCATATCAAGATTGATCAAACAGCACTCGAAGCTTTGATACCTGCCATAATTCATATTAACCATATTTAGACATAATAATGATGGCATTTGTACTAAGAGCTTGCTACTATTATTTAACCAGGATGTGCATGACATTTCTAAATCATACTTTAACTGAAGAAGGCATTAGTCTCCATGACAGCATTTTTTTTCCAAAACACTCTACTGATACTGCTATTATATATGATGTTAATTTGTTACATTTGAGTCTGAACTCTGATGAATGATACCTTGTTGAATTAGTTAATTAATTACTTAAATTATTATAAGTAAAATCAATGAAAAATGAACAAGATAAGTATTCATGGAGTTCAAGTAGGGAAATAGAAACTTCGATGTTTGTATTATATGTTGCTTTGTTTGGCTTATATATAATGTAAATAGTAACCCATCTGGACCTACCTTTGTTTGTGAAGAATTATTGGACTCTTTGAACATTCTGAATAAATCATTATTGTTTCTCAGTTGTTTAAGAAACTCTCCCTATTTTTAATAAAAACAGATGACAAGTGATGTACCATATCAGTTGATATTTTGAGAGATGTAATTGTAAGAGTTATTTTTTGGAACAGCTATCTTGGAATCATTTTTTGTTCTTCTTTCTAGCATCAGTCCAAGGATTTGTTTCTTTTATTATTTTAAGAGTAGGGGTCATCCATTCCATTTCTTCTAGGATATACACTATGTTTTTGTGTTTGATGAATATAATAGCTTCTTCTAAGTCATTAGAGGTTCTCATCTCATTGGCAAAAGTATTTTTATCTTGGCTGGAAAGGCCAGCTGTGCTTTAATGTTGTTTTGTTTCAACAGTTTTATTATTGGCCAGACTTTTTCCTTTGTTTTAGTATTCTGGAAGAACAATCACTGTCAAACCTTATCAGGCTTTGATTGTATTCTAAGGGTGATTTTCTCCAAGCAGATTTTAATATCAGGTCCTTGTCCAGAAATGAAAGAAATTTTATAACTATGGATCTAGGTGTAATATTTGTTGAGTTAGAAGCAGGTTTCATCAGTGCTCTATGTACCCTTTCAATTCCAAATGGAAGTCCCTCTTTCAAGTCTAAAACTTCAGGAATCCAGGTTGTTAAGAATGAAATAATGTCTTTTTCTTCAGTGTTTTTAGGCAGACCAAAGATCCTTATGTTGTTTCTCCTTTCCCTGTTTTCTAAGTCATCTATTTTGTTAAGCAGCCTTGTATTCTATTTAAGCAGACATTATTTTTGAAATTCTTCCTCTTTGAGTCTCCCTTCAGTGTCATTTAGAGAAGTCTCTATATTTGTTATTTTTATATGGTGTTGCTGTAATACTTCCTTAAGAGTATCAGTCTGTTTTTGAAAATTTAATTTGAGGTTTTCTAAGTCATTTTTAAAGCCATCCATCTTCAAAGATAGTTTCTGTAAGGTAGATGTCATCAATTGCAGTTCTTTTTTTTTTTTCAAAGCAGCATATGGATGAGAATTCCTTGAGTTGTTCATATTCAGTGACTCAATATATCTCCAAGTTACTTGACAGGAACATTTTTGTAAATCTCCACCAAAATTGATATTTATGTAGTTTGGTAGTTTATCTAGAGATTTCTGATGTTTTAAACTTGAAAATAATAAAATTTCCTATATTATTATACTAGTTTATGAAGCTCTCAAAATTCACTGCTGTCAGTTGGCCATCTAGGCTCTGCCCCCCCCCCCACCACCAGCATGAATTTTCTGAAGGGAATGAAGTCTGAAACTGAAATGTTTGTCATTATTTTCTAACTTCAGTCTTTAAAGATTTGTCACTAATTTGCCAGAAAACCAGAATTTTATGAAAAAGAGACCAAAAACATAAGGCAAATTATGGACATTCTGTGAAAATCTGTACAATTGAGAGTTATGGACTGCCCAGATCTCTCACCACTGAGTGCATACTTAGGGTGTTGCTATTGATGTGGTAGTTAGTAGGAACATCTCTCTTACCGAAAGGGATGATAATATATTTTTTTCCATTGAGTTTAAGGCCATGACTTTGGCATCAATCATTTGTTTGTGTAAGACCCTCTTGTAGGATATTGACATCATTTGGAGATTTTATGACTGCTCCCAGTTTGCAGTCATCATCAAACTTTGTCAGTCACAGAGCTTTAGTTTTTGCTTGCACTTCTGAGAAATAGATTCCAAACAATAGAGGTCCCAGGACTGATCCGTGTGGAACACCACTGGTTACAGGTCTGTTGTTGGAGGTGGAGTCCCCTACTTTGACTATATGTGTTCTGTCAGTGTGTCAGTTAGTGACCCGTCTAATGATATATGGGTTGATACCTAGCTGGTGAGTTTGTCAATGATGCCTGAGTGAAGAATAGTGTCAAAATCCTTGGCTAAGTCTAGGTAGGCTGCATGCACAGATTTCCTCTTGTCCAGGGCCTTGGTGACTGTCTCGAAGAAGTCACTAGATTTAACAGGCATGATCTCCCTTTAACAAATCCAAGCTGAGTACAGTCAAGTGTTTGGAGATTACCTATATCTTTGTTGATAAGGTCCATGATGCTTCGCTTCATGGCCTTGCAGATAAAGCCAGTCAGGCTAATAGGCCTATAGTTTCTGGGGTCAGTGAAGCACCACTTTGTGTAAAGGAATAACAGTGGACATTTTCCATTTAAATGGGACAAAGCCAATGCTTAGATTATGATTGAAAGGAATACCTAATGGTATTGCTAATTCTTGTTGGAGCCCATGTGGGATGCAGCCTGGAATGTTCTTAGGTCCCATAGATGCTGTGTTTTTGGCCTTAGAGAGGGCATTTATGATCTACTCTTTAGAAATACAAGGTAGGGAAGAGGTTGTAAGGATGTCATGGGGTACATGTGGTGGGGACAGGGGAATGAAGTTTTCACAGAACCTGTCAGCCACCAGGTTAGCCATGTCCACAGGCTCAGTATATGTGGTATCATTAACTACCGGTTTGGCACAAATTTGAGCCTTTCCTTTTAGGTTATGGATGTAACTAAAGAATGCCTTATAGTTGTCCTTAGTTGAGCAAGCTAATTTGGATTTGTAGGTTGCTTTGGAGGACTTCATAAGAAGTCTTTTTGCTTATTTAAGCTGAGGAAGGAGTGTTTCCGGTTTAGGACTTGCTCTCTCTTACTCTTAGACAACAATTTCTTACTCTTATTATAAAGCCTGTTAATGGCAGTTGTCCGCCAGGCAGGTTTGCTCTTCCTTGAGGAGCTTGTTTTGGTCCTAGCAGGTATGGCTGAGTCAATGTAGTAATACAGATGTTTGTATAAAGCAGTGGTGTAGAACTCAGCATAGCTGCCAATTCCGTCTGAGGGGGAGGTGCAGTGAAGCTATTTACACCATCCTGTAAGGGGTTATAATCTGCTTTGGGAGAATTTTTTTAGTTTAGTTGCTGTTGAGGGAGGGTCAGGTGTGATAGTTACTTTGAATGAGACTGATTTGTGGTCAGATCTCACCAGGGAAGACCTCACAGTGAGGGTGCTACAGTGGTCCCCCATATTGGTAAGCACCAGATCCAGGATGTTGGCACCCTTTGTGGGGGTGTCAACTAGCTGGTCCAGGGTATTGGAGTTAATGAAGTCAAGGAACCTTTGGGCAACTGAGTTTGAGCACAAGTAATTTACCCAGTCAATGGATGGGTAGCTAAAGTCACCCAAAACCATGGTGTTTGAATGTATCTTGATAGACTCAAGTAGATCCAAATAGGCAGAATGGGTGTCCTGTCGCTGTCAATGACTTGAATAGGTGTCCTACCAACAGTTAATTGCACCTGAAGTATCTTCAGGGACTCATACTGTTTGACCAGTCTGGAGGTGTATTTATCTTTAATGAATATTGATATACTGCCTCCTTTAGTTTTCATGCCTTCAGTTTGTGGTCTGAAGGTGTGGAAGGAGGTGTAACCTGGTATGGCTGGGGTACTCTCCACAGCCTTGAACCAGGTCTCTCTGACTACACAAATGTCTGCTTCTTTCAAGGTGAGGACTGCTTCTAGTGAGTGCAGTTTCATATTAAATTCCTAGCATTTAGCAGCTTAACTTTGAGGTTGTTTTTAGGTGGAGCTTTTGCATCAGGAATTTTGTCCTTGAGAAGACTACCTAAAAAGGGCACAATGAAGATGGCAAGAGCTTTAGCCAGTAGCCAAAATCCCAGGGGTGACAGATGAAGACCATCTCTGCAAAGCATCGAGGTCTGTCGATCATATCATCCCAGACTGACTGATACTGGATCCCTTTAGAATTATACTAGAAACTAAGCCAATTATTGAAGTCAATCATTTTCTGTTTGTAGTGAGGCAGCATCCTGGGTGAAGATAAAATTCTGCTTATGGATAGGGACATACCTGCCTGAGACATATAATCTGGGAGCTCAGTCATGTCTCTCTTCATATAGTCTAGAGAGGTACGTCTCAAGTCGTTCACACCAACGTGGACTATGACGGAGTCAAAACACTACCTGTTGGTGAGAAACTTGAGTGCATGGGTAATGTGGCAGATCCCTAGCACCTGGCAGACATCTGATCGTGACCTTTTCCTTTTACAGTCTGGTGAGAGGGTCATCTGTGTGGCTCACAGTGGAATCACCTATGACTAAGATGTTTGGATTTGTGTTTAGCCTTAAGGGCTTGACAGGTGAGACATTGGTGTGTGAGCTATTATGTGTTCTGCAGAGGAAATATTATGTGTAGTGTGATTGTGTTTGTGTTTGGGAAGTCTCTGGTGTTTAGGTATATTTCTGGTGAGGACCTCCGCATATGTAGGTATGTGTGATATGTGTTTGGGTGGAGTAGAAGGTGAGGTTTGCATGCTGACAAGCCACTCATTGTCATATGTACTGACTAGTCTGTGAGATCTTAATATAGCTGCATCTCGCACATGTAGAGTTTGTGTGGACTAGGAGTAGAGGGATGTCAGTGAACATGAGGCAGTTGCTACACTGCCTCAAGATGCTCATGTCAACAAAGCTGGCTGGAGAAACTGTGAGAAATTGTCCGTCCATAGTGTTAGGTAAATTTATATGGTCAGGAAAAGTGGTCACACTTAGGAATGGCTAGTGGGTGACAGGTGTGTTGGTACCTCTGAGGCTAAGCTTAGTGTTCCACCTGACAGTACTTCTGGAGGACCACAAGTAAAATCATAAGGGAAAATTTAACAAGCAAAACGTTTGCGTCTATAACCGCCAATGGTAACCACTGCTAAGAGGCAGTGCACAATGGTGCTCTACACACAAACAAGCATAAATGCAGGGCTTAAACAAAACAAGAAATAGCCTTTTTAACTCAAACTAGCCAATAAGGATGCTCTCTCTGAGCTCTAGTCTAATCACCCATGATTAGATGGGACCCAGACAGCACTGTCCTCCTGAAAGGGTGCAGAAGGGCCTTCGCCAACAAGGATAGATTGAATTTGATGCTCAAAATTTACAAAACAGTCCCAGAAACAGCAAACCTGGAAATGGGCTATGCTACAGCTGAACTAGTACAGTATACAGTAAAATGCGCAAAAAAACAGGTCAAGACAATTCAAACAGACAGTAGAATGCAAATACAAATTAAAAGTGCAATATAAGAGCAAAGGCAGGTAATTATTGTTAGTTGGAAGCAACGGATGCCTCAGATCTTTAAATATCTCAGTGAAGAGCTGGTTTTAATGCTGAAGTGATACCATACAGCCTAGATTCAGCAAGTCTGAATCTGGCCGATGCTATCAAATGCAGAAGTACTAGAAATTCAAAGTGCATAAAGTGACAGCAACAATAGCAAAAAACAGTTTAAATAAAGCAGCAATTCACCAGCAATTCCCAACTTATAAGGGTGTAGGCCACACTCTCCTGGTGCAAGAGTCTTAGACCACAAGCCCTCGTAATATAAAACAACTAGTTTTGGAGCCCAAGTGCTTAAGTCAGAACTAAGATACTTTCAGAATAACAGACACAATAGACCTTGAACCAGCAATTTCCAGCTTAGAAGGGTGTAGGCTATCCTCTCCTGCCACAAGCATTTAGACCACAAATCTTCCTAATGTCAAGTAACTGGTTTGGAACCAAAGTGCTTAACCCAGAATAAGGACACATAGAATAACATGCACAATAAGCCTTCACCAGCAATTCCCAGCTTAGAAGGGTGTAGGCCATACTATCCTGCCACATGCTAAGAATAAACTGTGTATTACCCACTGATTTTTTAACAGGTGCTAAATATTCAAAGAAAACACAGAAAATACTAAATATTATGCTGAGAGATTGTCCATACCAGGGTTTCACCCCAAACACTGCTGACTGCAGTAATCAACTTCAAAATTAGCACAAACCAGAGAAAAAATTAACTCTCTTGAGCTGTATCTACTCTAGAGTTCCTGTCCAATTTACAGATATTATATTTTCAGCAGCATCTGATGGCATATCTGCTAAAGAGGTATGATAACATATCTGGCCTATATACTAGAAGATAATATATTTATCAGCAGTATTGCTAAGGTGGAGTGAAGAGGTTAGCTACCCTCAGCACAAGGTGTTGGAGGTACAATCGAAGATTTCATTTGATCGATAATATAATATTGGTATTCAGTTCTTTACCAATACTGAAGCACTTCTGTGCTTTGAGTGCAATATAAGTTGTAACAAGTTGCTACAGTTTTAAAAGCACAGTCCTTTATTTATTTATTTGGTTATTTCTTTATTTGCTAAAATGCTCATCAACTTGCTTGGAATTGAGGTGTGGGACTTGTGGCAACTGAGATTAGTTAGCAGTACCAGGCAGATCAGACAATCGGATTATTATTATTATTTTTTTCGCTTCAAATTCAGGGGCACAGGAATGGGACCTGACTGGCTCCTGAAATTAAGGAGTGCCTGCCAGATTGTGTTAGACTATTTTGTGTTTGTTTTGTTTTGCTCCTCAAGTTATAGTTTAAACTATAGTTTATGACACCAGTTTGTGGCACAGCAGGAGGCTCTACGATGAGCCAAATGCAGCATTTATCATCAATCCACCCACATTATCATCAAGCATTTATCACCACTCTTCTTTGGTCTTCAAAAAATATCTCTCATCTGCTGCATCGTCAGTTACCAATCCTATGTCATACACAAGAAAATAGCATTGTCATATATCTTAAACCTTACTGTACATGCAAGCACAATAAATAACCTCCATAAAGTAATAACCTTTTTAACCGGAAATTCAGTTTTGCTGTTCAGTATGGCTCTAATACCACTAGTTCGGATGTTAATCAGTATAAGCAAAATAAGTATTTATACTACTGTACCTCACCCCATTGTCCAAATGTTTGAAAAGGCATGTGAGCAAGATATTTATAAAATAAGTAAAGATAGAACTACACATAGTGGTAGGATTAATTTAACCAAAGAGGAGAGGTGTTTATTAGATAGTTTAATTAAGGACAGAAATATCAGGGTGATGAAACCCAACAAGGGGGGAGGTGTTGCTATATATGGCACAATTGATTATGTAGGTAAGACTTTTATTACACTGCAAGATGAATCTACTTATGAAACTAACTCCACTTATCAGGTGAATACAACATATAGAAAGATTGATATAGTTTGAATGTTGCAGTTTTACAAGGTACTTTAACAAAAGACATATATGATTCTTTGAGCTTGACATCCCCTAGAATCCCTACAATGTTTGGCATACGAAAAGTCCATAGGAATGTTTTAGACCCTCCCTTCAGGCCGATTGCAGCAACCTAAGGTGCCAGAACCTATCCTTTGGCTACTTGTATTGATAGATGTCTGAAGCCTATTTTTTCAATATGTTCACACATTTTAAAAGATTGCCAGGATGTTTTAAGTCATTTGAAGCACAAATTGTGGAGTGAGAATCTTATTTTTCTTACTATAGATGTAGTAGATCTGTTTAGTTGTATCCCTAAACTAGAAGGGTCAGACTTATTTTGAGAAAGTTTAGTGTATTGCAACTTTCTTTCTAATTCTGAAGTGAATTTAATTATTGACCTAATGGAACTAGTCTTGGATAATAATTTCATTAATTTTGAGGGAGAGCTATATAGACAGATATATAGCTAAGGGGTCAACGTGTGCCCTCACACATATGCTAATTTGGATTTAAAGACTTGGGAATCAAACCATGTTTTTACTGCAGGACTTTTTAACTATTGTAAATTATATTTCAGATTTTTATAGGATATATTTATTCTCTGGGTTGGCCCTATTGAAAAAAAATAAGTGTTTTTTATACAATATTTAGGGACTTATCTGTCCTTTATAAAGTTTACACATCAATGTAATAATAATGTAATTACCTACCTTGATGCTACAATTAGTCTGGGGAAAAATGAGTTTATATCTAATATCTATAGAAAACCCAATTTTAGTTTTATATATATATATATATATATATATATATATATATATATATATATATATATATATATATACTTTTTAAAAGGTGCAATCCTTTTTTGTGTAGAAAAAGTATATTTAAAAGGCAATACATTAGACTAGCTAGAATGATTTCTAAAAGGGACGTGGTACAAACCTGCAGTTTTAAAAGTACTATATTTTCATTTTTTTCTGTTTCCTAATTGTGTGTTTCTGAACAGTGTGCTATGTCTGTCTCTCTCTGCAGTTATTTTGCTATAACAGTGGGTGGTGTTATCACTTCTTTGTTATCTGATATTTAATAGCTTAGAGGGATTCCCCTGTACTTTAAGTGCTAGCCACAAAGTTTGAGAAATAATTTTATGCTCAACTCCTGAGAGACTTGCTTGGCTACAAACATCTGCATTACAAGCTGAAGCTAAGTGAAACTTGCAGTAGTGAATTTTAGTCTTCTGTTAAGTACAAACTTGCAGTTTTAAAAATACTGTAATTTCATTTTTTCCGTTTCCTAATTGTGTGTTTCTGAACAGTGTGCTGTGTGTCTCTCTGAAGTTAGTTCCTCACCCTCCCTCCCTGTTCCTGTGTTGGTATTAGTGTTGGTGGCTCTGGAATTGCCCACCCCTCCTGTAAGTCTGTATTAGAACACTCCTCCTGGGTCCATCTCATTTGCTCACTTAACTGAGTCCATTTAGATCGTATTCTGAGTCTAGTGTTCACTCTACTTAATACAGAGAGATTTGAGAAGGCCAGCCCACTTAGGTTCTTCATTCCTCTCTTCTTGCACTTAAAAAAAAGTTTGCACTTTATTCATTTGCTTTTACTGTATTTGTGTTTCCTCCTACTTTATTTTGCCTTTCTTAAAAGTACTCAATTTAATTTATTCTGCTGCATTTGTTACTGCTTGGTCGTAGCCTGATTAAATTGTAACTGTTATTCTAAGTCTTTTGGTTTAAGTGCTTGGGCTTCATACAGGCTGTTTTACATTAAGGTTTGTTGGCTGTACTGTTGTGGCAAGACAGGTAGCTTACATCCTTCTAAGCTGGGAATGGCTGATTGAAGGCCCAGTGTCTGCTATTCTAAAAAGTGCATTAGTTCTGGCTTAAGCACTTGGGCTTCAGGCCAGTTATTCTACATTAAGAAGGTTTGTGGTCTGCACTCTTGTGGGAGGAGAGGCTGGATTCTGCCCATCTGAGCTGGGAATTTCTGGTCACAGGCTTATTGTGACTGCTTATTTGAATTGTTTCTTTCTGAAATTGGTGTGCCTTGTTGCTGTAGCATAGACCAGATTCAGGCCTGCTGAATCTAGCTTTGTTTGTATAACTTGAGCACTGATCCAGGCCATCTTTTTTGGATAAGGTTACCCTGCACCCTAGTAAGCAGGGGTGTGCAGTTAGAACTTGTCTGATTGAAGACTGCTGGAACAGGGTGCAGTTTTGAGCTTTTTTCTGGTTAATTGTGTAACTTGTTTAAATCAGTTTATTCTGTTTCTATTATTATATATATATATATATATATATATATATATATATATATATATATATATATATAATTGCACTTTATTCATCTGCTTTTATTGTATTTGTGTTTCTTCCTACTTTATTACTGGGGGCATTGACTACAACTCTGATCTGTGATATATAACAATAAGTATCCTTTTCTGTGCTTTTAAACTGTTTTTTTTGAGTGTATCTGCTTTATTTTCTGAAAAAAAAAAAATATATATATATATATATATATATATATATATATATATATATATATATATATGGATCTACTTTACCCGATCCCAACAACCTTCACCGACACACAAAACACGACCCCCAAATAACCGAAAACACACTGACAACTCACAAACACCGACACAAACAACGAAACTACACATGACACACAATGACATATCCACTAACCCTAACCCAAACCCTAAGGTCTGACACTACCACACAGTTAACCCTAACTCACTTAACCCACCCCTACACCTAAAGACTGTCACTATCACACACTTAACCTACCTGCACCCTAACCCTAACTCACTTAACCCACCCTAAAACATAAAGTCCGTCACTATCGTGACACTCACCCTACACTCTAAACCTAACTCACTTAACCCGTCCCTAAACTACAGTCCCACTATCACACACTTACCCTTACCAAAACCTAACTCCGACACTACCACACACTCACCTTTCCAACACCCTAACCCAAAATCCCACAATATTGCACACTTACCTGACCGCCCCTAACTCACACATTATTGTCGGTCTTTTCGCTGTTGGCAAATCACCTTTTCGATCAACTTGCTTGTTGGTCGTCTTCGGTGCGGTGAAGTGTCAGTTCAATGTAAAAAGGGGATATATATATATATATATATATATATATATATATATATATATAGAGAGTTGCTTTTCTAAGCTAGTATAGTCCAGTTTTCAGGTTAGTGCTGAATTCAGGGCTGTGTTACAAATCTCTGTGTTTGCCCATACCTTACTTGGATAGAAGGAAGTTTCTCTGTTCACCTGTGAGAGAGGAGAGCTTTGAGCAGCCTATCTGTCCCTGGAGGAGTGGTTTCAGCCCAGAAATTAGTAGTTTAATGGCCATTTTGTGATATTTTCTATTTCCCTGCTATAAATACCATATTTGCCCAGTTTTGCGCACAGGGCAGTGCCGGTTAGCTTGGGTAAAACTATTCACAGCTCCACAAAGTCTCCTCTTCAATTTTTCCCTTGGAACTAGACAAACTTTCAACTTAAGCACTCAAGCCATTCATTTCTCAGCCTGGCACTTGCTCAAAACTTATAGCAAGCACTTATAAACCCTAGCACTAGACCCTCCTGTACTATACAGAAGGACAAGGCTCTCTATTCGACCTTACCAGCCATCCAGTAAAACAGTTCACTGTACCTATCCAGGCATGTCCAAATGGCAGTTTCAGGTGTACTCTCCAGTCCAACTGGTGCATCTGGGCATTTTGAGGCAATGTTACAACTGCCTCATGTACACAGTCAACCCCCTCCTCCTACCACCAAACACTAATACATGCGAGAGATGCAGTTATACAGCCAAACTAGAGGCTAAGCTCTCTCAACCCAAGACTGGATCAGACAGTCAAGAGGAGAAGGGAAATACTTGCATCACACCACCAGTCTTACACAGACCCATTAAACCAGCACCGGCAAAAAACACACATAAATACATGAAAACATACTCGGAGGCTCTAAATAAAAATCTGCAAAACTGACAGAGACCTCCAAAGCAAACATCCAAGCAACCTCCACCCCCCAACACAAACCATGAAACACATACTTCACAAAACCAGTGTGCCATGCAATCACAGCCCTTAAGACAAAATAACAAACCCAACATACTAGTAATAGGTGACTCTATAGTCAGGTATACTGACATCCCACTCACTAGGCTGAATAAGGAGAAGGTTACTGTTAGCTGCCTGTCAGGTGCCAGGATCCGCCACATAACACAAACACTCAGGTCACTCCAGAACAAGTACAAATATGACTCTGTCAGTGTCCATGTTGGTGTGAATGACCTGAGCCATACCTCCCTGGACTACATGAAAAGAGACATGGAAGAGCTCTTTGATCACATAGCCCAGGCCGGTATGACTCTGACCCTGAGTAGCATCCTGCCCTCACCAAGAATGATACCACAGTATAAAGAAAAAATTCTCGATTTCAACAACTGGCTAAGTTTCTGGTGTCATTCAAAGGGGATCCAGTGTCTGTCCACCTGGGATGACATGCTCGACAAGCCACACTGCTTCGCTAGAGACAGCTTGCACCTATCACCCTTAGGCTTTTAAATACTGGCCAAGGCTCTTGCCACCCCCATAGTGCCTTTTTTAGGCAAGGCTCAAAAAACAAACCCACCACCGTAAATAGCACAAGTAACAAAGAACTAAGGGTAATGCTACTCAATGCCAGAAGTCTAAACCTCAAAATGCACGCACTCAAGGCACTCCTCAGTGTGGAGAAAATCGATATATGTGCAGTAATAGAAATCTGGTTTAAGGCTCCAGAGAGCACCCCGGCACTACCAGGCTACAACTCATACCATATATTTCGGCCACAGAACCCAAACTGAAATACAAAAGGCGGGGGAATATCCATATTCATCAAGGATACCCAGACCTCCAGGTTAGTGGCACAGCACGATGCTTCAGAGATCATCCACGTACAACTAACAATGGGCAAAACTGCAATTCAAATTGTAACTTGCTACAGATCACCCTCCATGTCCCAGGACCCCCATTCCGTGTTTCTGGAAATACTGAGAAACATTAAAGTCCTACCAAACACCCTAATATTGGGTGATTTCAGTTACCCAAACATTAACTGGGAGAACTACTCAAATACTAACTCCCTTGCCCAACTTTTCCTAGAATTTATAAACTCAAACGCCCTGGTTCAACTGGTCAACACTCCCACCAGAGGTGACAACATATTGGACCTGGTCATCACCAACATGGGTGACCGGTGTTCCACACCAGAGGTCAACCCCTTGCTGGTTAGATCTGACCATAAACAAATCACTTTGGATATCCATAGTCTGCCCCCACCCCCGGACAAGAAACCCACCATGAAAAATATTTCAAAAGCAAACTTAACATTACTTAAGACTGAGGTGGAAAGTTTCAAAGCCCCCATGCTGAAGGATAACACTGTCCAAGATGCAAAATCCTTTACTAATGCATTCTATGGGCAGCTACAAGAATACATGGATCATGCCATCCCAAGCAAAACCAAGACTCACTCCTCCAAGAAAAGGAAACCAGTCTGGTGGACTCCTGCCATAAACAAGCTATACAATAGAATGAGGAAACTAGTACAGAAAAGAGTAAAATCCCAAGAAGGGAAGACATCCCTGATCAGTATCAGCAAGAAACTATGATCCCTCATAAAATTATCCAAGACGAGCTTTGAAAGAAAAATTGCCAAGGACTCCAAAGATAACCACAAGGCATTCTTTAGCTTTGTCAAGAATCTAAGTGGCAATACTCAGATCTGCTCAGAGTTAGTGCAGAATGGCACACAATACACTGAACCGACTGATATCACCAACATCCTGGCAGACAGGTTCAACGCAAACTTCAACCCCTCTCACCCTCAAAAGGGCCCATAACCATACCAGAAGAATGTAGAGTCCCTGAAATCACAGACACTCAGGTTAAAACAGCCCTCTCCAAAGCCAAAAACACAGCATCAATGGGACTGGACGGTGTCCCAGGCGGCATCCTACACAAGCTCAAAGATGAACTAACCCCTCACCTAAACACACTGTTAAAACTCAGCCTCTCCACAGGCTACATACCCATAGAGTGGCGCACAGCAATGGTTATTCCGCTCCAGAAAGGTGGCGCCACAACACACCCCGGGAACTATCGCCCTATAAACCTGACTAGCTTGGTCTGCAAGACTATGGAGCACATCATCATGGAACTCATTAACAGAGACATCGGGAACCTCCAAACACTGGACCCTACCCAGTTTGGCTTTGTTAAGGGCAGATCATGCCTCCTAAACCTGGTGGACTTCTTTGAGACAGTTACCAAGGCTATAGATGAGGGAAAGGTAGTACACACAGCCTACCTAGACCTCGTTAAGGCCTTCGACACCATTCCCTATTCTGGTATTATAGACAAGCTCACCAGCCTGAACATAAACCCCTATGTCACAAGATGGGTTGCCAACTGGCTCATGGACAGAACCCACATGGTGAGAGTTGCAGGAGCTAGGTCCAACTCTAAACCAGTTACAAGTGGCGTTCCCCAGGGCTCAGTCCTGGGACCTCTCCTGTTCGGCATATACTTCTCAGAGGCAAGCACAGGAGGACTATGGCTGACCAAGTTCACAGACGACTGCAAACTAGGGGCTATAATTGACTCTCCGGCTGACACAGACATCCTCTAAAAGGGTCTCACTGAGACGGATACCTGGTGTCAAAATCATGGCCTCAAGCTAAATGCCAAAAAGTACATAGTCATCCCCTTTGGAAAAAACAAAGTACCCACAAACTACCACATAGGTGGTAGTCCCCTAAATACGGAAGATGTAATAAGGGATCTGGGGACGCAAGTACATAGTAATCTCACCTTTGATAATCACATTGCCGAAGTAGTTAGAAAATCCTTCTACGTGGCCCACCTAATCAGAAAAGGGTTTGCATCCAGATCAAAAGAGGTCATTGTGTCCCTCTACTCATCACTCATCAGACCCATCATAGAGTACAACACCCCATTTGGGATGTACCTTACAAGACACCTGCAACAGCTGGAAAGACCACAGAAGTACCTCACCCATACAAGGCCATGTCCAACCCAGAATTGATGGACATGCTCCACCTAAAGAAAACTTTATTCCCCTCGAGCCACACGCTCTAGGGATCTAAACCTCACCACAACAATAAATAGGACATGCTGGAGGGATAGATTCCTGTCCCAGAGATTTCCCATGCTTTGGAACAAGATCCCAATTTACATTAGGCAGATCTCCTCACTAACAGTCTTCAAAAGAAACCTTGACGAGCAGATGGGAAACAGATAGTGTACCTCAGGGATCACTTCAGTGGCTCTGCTGGACAGAGGCACAGGGAACTAATTTAAGGGGGCAGCAAAAGCCAACACATTCTGGCTAGACATATAAATGCCTTCGGGCAGATAGCCTAGTACCAACCTATGAACCTATTAAATATAAAATGGAGAAAATTTGCAACATGTTTATATCCAGAGGTTACCTGACAAAACTAGTGGAAAGTATTTCTACAAAAATTATCAAAGAGTGGGGTATTAAATACAGGCCCATATTTGGAAAAGGATTACCTAATGATAGTGACCATGAAAAAAAATGACAAAAATGAAGGTAAGGGGTTCAAGAGATCTATAGCTATAATGCATTCTAGTATTACAGATGAAATTAGAAGGATTGGGAATAACAACTGGAACATATTTAAAGTGAATGTATCCTTATTTTCAATTGTAGGTACCGAACTCCACTTTATTTATGACAGCTGATAATATTAAAGGTCTTTTAGAAAGTGTCACTCATCCCTCTCTAATATAGATGACAAGCAGGTGGAGTATTTCATTTAGATGCTTTAATGCATAGAAATACATCAGGATGGTTAGCAGCATCATAAAATACTAACTGGTTAACAGATAGACCTTACATACATACATACATACATGCTTACATCTCAACAGCTTACTACAAAATGGCAGTCAGACTTGCACGTACTCAGTATTTATACACTTGTACAAGCCCTTGAATAGCTTCTTAAAGATACATGCACACATATTGATCTACATCCTCCCTCTGAAAAAGATTGCTCTTTGTAAAAACAAAATCAGAGATAGACAGGCATTACTATAAACATTAGAAACAAAACACAATGTTCATGTCCAAGTTGCCCTGTATCTGCTACATGATTTGGAGATACGAGCAAATCTTGTAACATAACAACCTAGACTGAAGTTTGCAACAGGGACAGTCTTCAGTGAACAACTCATATCAGGAACCTCTGGACTTGTCACAGGAACAGGACTCTGAAACTTCCTCAGGAATTGGAACACTGGACAACTCACTCTGAGATAAGCAGTCTTTCTCACAGGCTATGTGCTGTGGTATAGGCTCAGACACCAGTCTCAAATGTTTCCGATTCTCCCTAAACTCTGCCCCTTGTGATTCCACAATGTATAATCTTGGTTCTGGGCAAATATTCTTCACAACACCAATCCAATCATAACCAGTCTCAAATGTTTCCGATTCTCCCTAAACTCTGCCCCCTTGTGATTCCACAATGTATGATCTTGGCTCTGGGCAAATATTCTTCATGACATCAATCCAGTCATAACCTTTGAATGTTTGCATCCTTACCACTTCTCCTTCTTGTAATGGATTGAGCTGTTTGCTGGTTTTATCATAGTAGGACTTCTGGGTTAGGCGTTTCTTTAACAGATTGGCTTTCACTGACCTATTGTTCTTAACACATGGAACCAACAATTGACTACTGATTGGTAACGTGGTTCGGGTTTGTCTCAACAGAAGTCTCTGAGCAGGTGCACAAAGATGTTTATCATGAGGAACATTTCTGAGGTTTCTGTCATGCTCAGCTTCACCATGACCTCCTACGAGTATGTTGTCAACTACAATAGCACAAGGATACCCAGAAAAAAGCTGCTCCATTGCACTTTGAAAGACTTCACTTACATAATTTATCCCAATTGGCATTCTCAAAAATCTGTACCTGCCGAGCAGAGTGCTGAACATAGTGAGCAATGATGATTTCTTGTCAAGCTGAATTTGCCAAAATTAACTCTTTGCATCTAAGACAGAAAAAAAAACAGTGGCAGTTGGCATCAAGGCTGCAACTTCTTCAGCTGTGCGCATTGGAAGATGAGGTCTTTTTAGTGTTTGTTCAAATCTCATGGATCAGTACATATCCTGATGTCATGTGAGCTTTTCTTATGAGCTACCACCATGGAAGATACTCATTCAGTTGGAGTTGCAATTGGAGAAATCAGACCTTGTCCCACCACTTTATCTAGCTTGGTATTGACTCTGTCCTGCATGGCTCCTAGAACTTTTTGTACTGACCTGATAACTGGACTGACATTTGGATCTAACTTCATGAAGTGCATAACTGGAAGTTTCCCTAATTTGTCTTCAAAAAGATCAGCACAGGTTGAAAAAATGTACTGGGCTAAATTAGAGTAGTCGTCTTTCAAGCTAACTTGGTGGACTTCCTTGTTAAATGAAAGCAGCCTCATTTTCAAACTGTCTCTGAGCCCTAATAATGACTGGATGTTCCTCTTGATCATGTAAAATAACAAGTCGTAGCTTCTCCCAGCAGAGTAACATGAAAGCACTACTGAGTCTTCAATTTGAATTTCTTCACCACCATAATCAACAAGCTTTGCACTCCTTGCCAAATCAAGCCTTTCACCATGACACACTAGCAAATGTTTCTGCTGACGTAACATTGCATTTGGAACATGTGTCAACTTTGAGCTCTATGGGGTTTACATTTATCCAAACAGTACAACATGCTTTATTCTTTGCCCTTAAATCTACTGCATTGACTGTTTCATGAAGCACTGACAATATCCACATAGAAATGTAGGGTTGCAGCTCTCTAACTGATCAACTCATTTCTTAAAATGTTCCCTTTTAATAAAACAATATGGGCCTTTTGATTTACAAAACCTTTTGAAATTATTCCATTTATTGCATTTGTGGCATTGATGACCAAAAGCTAAACATTTTTCCCTTTTAGATTCATGATTTCCACTAAAATTAAGACAGTTTGCAATTAAACTAGGTTGGGGCCCATGCTGCGAGTTTGCTGGCTCACTCTTATGCTTCACTGAGACTGTGCGAACTCTGGAATTTGCTGGAAAGCTTTGGGGTTTACCAGTGAGTGCTGAAGGGGCTACAGTTGCTGCCATGTGCTTGGGACTGTTACTCTTAACTACATGCTGCATACTATCAATATGAGCTCTGTCAATGTGCCTTCTAGAGCTGTTCTCATTTGTAAGCATATTTGTGTGCTTTTCTGTGAGCTCGTATATCTGACAAATCTCAATGGTCTTATTCAAAGTTAAATCTCTGACACGAAGCAAAATCTTTCTCACAGCTTCATCTTCAATGCCACACACAAGTCTGTCTTATCAGCTCATCCCTTAAATCACCAGATGTGCACATTTTAGCCTTATTTCTCAAGTCGGTTATATATGCTGCTAAAGTCTCACCAGGCTTTTGATCCCTTGTATAAAATAAGTGCCTTTCCATTGTAACATTTGTCTGGAGATTACACATTTCTCTAAATTTACATTTTAAGCACTCAGGGTCCTCCCTTGACTCAGCTAGTACAACAATATGATGGTTCCCCCCACTCCTATATAGATAGCAGGTGCATACACAAATTAACTTTCCTTTTCTATGGTTTCTGACCCAGCTAAATTAAGCAGAATAAATGCCTTTATATGGTTATCTTTATCAGAAAATGCAGCCTGTATGAAAATGTCATACTCTTGCTCAAACACTCTCCAGTTCTCAGCAATATTGCTGTCAAACACAAGTGCACAGGGTTTTCAAAATCCGTCTGCCATGCCCACAACGTATGCACAAACACACTGAAAATATGGATCCTGTAATTATGTACGCACAAACTGTTCTGTGAGCTTGTAATAACACTGAAATGTGCAATAAACTCTTTGAAATACTGTACTTTGCAAAATATGCTGTGCAATGGCTTTATTATGTGAAATAACTTTACTGTAATACTGCACAAAAATGCGAACACTTTGTACATTTCTGGTAACTCGGCTATCTTTGATTAATATGAAAAATACATGCTTGGCAAAAATGCAGTCGTTTCCTCTTCTTTTATTTGTTATATGCAATTCAGACTTTATTTCAAACATTTTCCATAGTAATTTGAATCTTTTATCAATATCAGACATATTGATTTATGCAAATATCATTTAAAATGTTCTGTATGCCTTGATTCATGTTTTGCAAATAAGAAATAGTGCTGAGCAAGTTTTAACATCAGAAAATTGTTTCTGACCTGTTTTGTGAACTATGCATGTTGTAGAGATGATTCCTTCTTTATATTCCTTCATTGCATCTCGATCTCGAACTGAAGACTCTGAATTCCATCCTGGCTTCAAGTTCTTTAGACATACCACTTCTTACAAGTCCTTTTAGACTTGCCACTTCCAACACCATGTCGCTCATCCCTCTCTAACATAGATGATAAGCAGGCAGGGTACTTCGTTTAGATGCTTTAATACATAGAAACACATCAGGATAGGTTGCAGCATCATAAAATACAAATGAACTGGTTAACAGACAGACCTTACATACATACATGCTTACATCTCAACAGCTTACTACAAAATGGCAGACAGACTTGCATGTGTTCAGTATTTATACACTTATGCAAGCCCTTAGATAGCTTCTTAAAGATACATGCACACATACTGATCTACAGAAAGGAACAAAAACAATTCTAAAATTTCACACCTTGTTACTAAGGGTATGTCAAAATGTGGTAGATGTAATTGCTGTATGTATATTTTATTAGGTGACAAGGTATATTTACATACAGACAAAAAAGGTGCATTAAATTAAAGTATGGAGCATGTGTATCTAGTAGGATTGTATACATCACAACATTTTCTGTTTGTCCAGCAATTTATATTGGCAAGACGGAAATAACAAGATTGCCATAAAAAATAAGAACCTTGATAATGCTTACTTTAAGCATTTTACTATTTGTTCTAGTTTCATTGATTTTATGATTGCTATTTCAGAACAATTAAACCAGACTTCAGGGGTGGTAGTTGGGAAACTAAATTAGAGTATAGGGAGTTATATTGGCAGTTAAGATTAAAGGCCACCACCACCACCACCCCCGGTATTAATGAAAATGTGTCCATTACACCAATAATAAAACTAAAGGCAGGAAAATTGTAACTATGATCAAGTTTTTTTTTCTTATTAATTTGGCTAGTCAGTTGTTAATACAAACAGCATTTTGCACTAGTTTTAATAATACTCTTATGTATGAACCTTTTAGCAGTTCTTATGGTATGAATGTTTTTTTTTTACTTTAGCCTCCCTAATTGACATGTTTGAATATAGTCTACATTCATTCATTTATAAATATATATTTTTATAAATATTTAATATTAAGTAACTACTGGTGGTACTAGTATTTATTCCACTATTAATATCAAATTCATATGCCCTTTTCATTTAAGTGCATTGTTTTAAATTATTTTACTTGGTTTACTTAGTTTTGTTTTGATGTGTATGTCCCTTTAAGAAAAGAAATGTTATTCTACAAGCTTTTTTGGAAAAAGTGACTGTTTTAAGAGTTTTAATTGTGCTTTTGTTAATTAATCTTTTTTATTTAATTATGTTAATAGTTGTTATAAAAGCAATGAGTTGGACAATTAAGTTTAGTTCTGATGAGGTCTTGGTGTGTAGACAAAAATTCTCATTCTAAACCTACGGCGTTAAACATATTTTTTTTGTCCATTTACTCATTGGGTGATTTTTTATCTTTTTTGTTTCACATTTTTTTGAGATTAATAAAGACTAACCCCGGGATTCATGAAGCTTGCACCAGACGCAGGCGTAGCGTAGGTGGAATAACACCAAATATGGCCGTCGAGCGATTCAGGTATGATCCAATACCACGTGCATTACCGGCGTACGCCATAACTGCGCAGCCCTTGGCATAGGTATGCTAATCACCCCATGCACAGTGTCGCACCATGCAAATGAAGGCAGATAGTGATTCATGAAGTGGTGCAGGTGTAGCATAAGCCCACGGAAATGTAAACCAAAAAACACGGTTTACATTTTCCCAAACAGAACATCGGAGCTTTGGAAGCGGACCAGACTCATGTATTACAAAGTTAACATATGCCATTGGCTAAATACACAACCAATGGCATAAGAAAAGATGCACAACACCTAAAGAACAACATTTAATGTCATGTCCACAGTAACGCACAGTACAACCGCAGGGCATGTGTGCGCAAACTGGAACATAAAGAAAATATATAAAAATGTCATAAAATCGCAATGTAATACAAAGCAGGTTTACACCATAATACACAATGGTAGGCATTTAACACCACAACCAAGGTGCAAGGGTTGCTAAGGGCCTGCAACAGTGTTCGGCGCGGTAACTATAAATTAGTAGTCAATGCCATGCAAATGCGGCAGATAATACTGAATCGCAAATGTCCCGCCGGATGAAGGTTGAACCATACGGCGCAGCGCTATAATACCGAGGAGTGGCTCAGAGGAGATACATGACATCAGCAGAGGGGTGTGCCACCGTAGCAGCAAGCACATTGGAGCAATGCAAACTGGCCTGGCCGTTGCTAAGCAAAGCTGCAGGACAGGGGTGGGGTGGAAGGTATAGTATCGTTTAATTGAGAGCACACATGGTGCTTAAAAGCGCATGTGTACAGGGATGAAAACGTGCCTGAAACCCAGTAAGCGGATGCACGTGGCGCGAACAATAGCACAACAGGAAGGTCAGGGGAAGAAAAGAAGGAAATGCCGAAGTAGGGTAATTGGCGTACTAATGAGCAATCAACACCAATCAACTCACGGCGGCCAGTCGACGGCAGCTGTCAAGTCTGCTCGCAGAAACCTGCAAAACAGGATAGGAGAGGCATCGGAATGCAAAGAAATGAGGGGAGGCATTGGATTGCAAAGATAGGAGATCTGTCATAGCAGAGCAAAGCAAACCAACAGTAGACCGGCAATAGCACACATTACGCAAGATATGCCAGGTCTAGGAAAGTACAAATGAAAGCAGGCTGCTGGATGCATGCCAGAAAATGGTAGGTGGAACATGCAGAAATGTAAAGGGAAGGTCAAGAGGTAATCCACGGCAGCCAAATGTAATTCAACACCAAAGGCACCACAATAGTAGTTCTGGTAGTAAAATACATAAGATACCCTGTAGCTACGATCATACATACACACCCTGTGACAACATCGGTGTTTACAGCACAATAGTATAAAGTGTGAAAGCACCCTACACACACCTGTGAATTCCCAAACACTGCACCATAGGTGTCAACACACGGGAAACTTTTAAAATGTACATGTTGGGAGCTGCCATAGGTGTGATTCATCAGCATGTGTTAGAGACTGACGGTGTTGTGGAGGATGATGCTGACAACCACCGCAAGCCCCGGAGAAGGAGAAGAGTGTTCAGACCAAGGGTAACCTACCAGGGGCTACATGATCTGGAGATAGTAGAGTGTTACAGGGTGGACAGGGACATCTTACAGCAAATAGTGGATCTGTGCCGGCCACGCCTGAGAATCAGAAATAACAGAGGGGAACCCATCCCAGTGGACACAAAGGTATGTTTAAGCATGCGAATACTAGCCACAGGTACCTTTCAAAGGCCAACTGGAGATATAATGGGGATCTCACAGGCATCAGCATCCAGGGTACTACACCAGTTCCTGGATGCCATGTTACCACATGCCAATGAGCATATATACTTCCCCTGAACTCAGGAGGAGTTGGCCAGCAATATGCGTCACTTCCACCTTGTGGCACACTACCCAGAGGTACTGGGAGCGATAGATTGCACGCACATACAAATCAAGTCACCACCTGGTGAGCATGGTAGGCGCTACATAAACCACAAGGGATTCCACTCCATCAACTGCCAGGTCATGTGCAATGCCCAGAGCATTATCAAGGATGTGTGTGCTGGCAGACCTGGAAGCTACCATGACCCCCATATCTGGCATGCCTCACAGCTGTATCAGGTATTTGTCAGGGGGGACATCCCACATGGCCACCTTGTGGGGGATGCTGGCTATGCACTGGAGCCGTGGATGATGACTCCCATCAGAAATGCACACACACCTATGCAAGAACGCCATAATGAGGCACACGCACAAACCAGAATCATCATAGAGCATGTGTTCAGGTTGCTGAAATCACGGTTCCGCTGCTTGGACACATCTGGTGGAGCCTTGCAGTACTCTCCAGGCACGTGTGCCCACATTGTCATAGTATGTGCCATGCTACATAATATGATCCTGTGGAAACAGCTGCAGCAGGGACAAAATGGTGAAGGCCCTCATAGCCCACCGCAATTGCCAAGGCCATCACAGGCACAGAGGGATTCAGACCATGAACACACTGTGCCAGCCACAGTAGGCAGATGGAGGCATGCCCAATATGCCTATGCCTTGGCAAAGAGGGAACGTATAGCACATACTCTGACAGTGTAGGCCCCTACGGACTGACACACCTCTCCACCTGCACACACAGTAAAATGGATGGCACACAAGCACGACCACCTGTAAATTGTAATGTATAGGTGGCCCACTGTGTGAATCCCACATAGGCAGCCCTCAAACATTGTACACACAACAGCTATAGGAACAAGGAATGTCAACACCTGAACAGTACATGCGCCTATCACCATATGGTGGTGCTGTGTGTATAGGTTCCCAGGTACAATGGTAGGTTCACGGCCAACTGTCAGAGGCCATACACCAAATGGGGCAAACAGTGTCCGCTGTCGCCACAACATCAAGTAACCAACTGTTGCGTAGAGGAGCAGAGGCAGTCATGGGAGCACATGTGTGTAAGCACTGTTCTGCACACACTCAGCACAGAGTCCCTGCTGCGTTAATGAGGGGCTGCACATAATATAATCATGGATGTTGTGTCAAGGCATGGGGTGTACCCATGACAGGTATTCATCACCACAGCATGCTCCACCCACGGTCATTTGAAGGTGTAGCACAGTATCGTGTGTGGCTCACTGAGATACACATACCCAATGCCAGAGCACATCCAGTAAACATCACATGGACATACCATTAAGTGGACTCATCAATATGTAAACTAACTGAGTTACCCATGTGAGTGCAGTATGGAGTAACAGCCGTAGTATACTCCACTTACAAAACGACATAACATGTGTACAAATCCCAGATGGCCATATGTTAAATGCAGTGACTGTCGTGCATGTTCCCGGTCCCACATCCTGCAAGGGATGTAACGTAATCCCGAAGGCACGAGTAATGCATGTCGGATGCAGGTCAGCAGATCATGTTTAGCACACGTTACCAGGAATATGCATTGTCCACTGCTGGTAAGCGACATTTAAATATGACTAACAGGGATAAGCTACACTGAATATCACACAGATCACGGTCAGTGATGTCCAGAACAGGTGAAACCGACATTATTCACCCCTGTACTAATAGCGCCTGCTCTGAAGGGTAAAACGACCACTGCCAGGTGTAGAACACGCAATCATGTATAGAATCACCTAACACTATTGCTAGGCAAGATGTACCTATGGTAGGGTTGCCACCTCTTCAAATGACCAATGTGGGACATACGTCAGTTGTCTGCAGGCTGACACATACACCCGGCCAGTATGAAATGCAGAACTTCACTGTTTTGCCTAGATAAAAGCTCATTCTTGTAATGTTTATTTACGTATTCTGTTTCTAGAACATATGGGTGGTTCAGATACAGAATAACTGTTTTATGCAACTATTACATAAACTATAGGAAATAAGTATGTTCTAAAATCCCAGGACATTTGCCATGTTCACAAATATTTTGCAGGACACAACTGCCCAAAGAGGGATTGTCCCTCGCAGAGTGGGACAGCTGGTAACCCTAACCTATGGCAGGTGTGTAATGTGACAGGTACAGACACAAACGTGCGGAGTCCAAGAAACAGTATACACCAACAAGTACATAATGAAAGGTGTAGCTTGCCTGTCACTTTCCCCGTCAGATATATATATATATATATATATATATACACATATATGCATATATATAATACAGATAGAAAGGGCAATAGAGTGATATATGTTGATATATACGGAGTCAGCAATATCTGCAAATATATATAGATAGGTCAACGACATTCATAACACCTCGGAGGTACAAATAAATAGAATACTGCCAACTATGGAATGTGTAACATACCGACATGTGTAACCACAAGGCTGAAAGACCAAAAGAACACAGTACCGAAACAGTACAACCGCGAGTAATAGTATGATGATATGAAGGGACATTTAGTTACCGCTGCCAGTGTTGCAGTCCACGTAGGTACTGTGTTCAACTGTGTTTGTGAGCGCTGTAGTCTGTGTATGTGTGTGTTGAGGGTGCCGTGTGCATCTCCATGTGACTGTAATGTGTGTGTGTGTGTGTGTGTGTCCACATCATATGTCTGTTAGTGCCAACTCGGAGGTAGATCATTATGGTAGGTGTGGGTATAGCTAGCCGTAGGCATACGGTTACCTCCTGTCCCACTTTAGGAGGGACAGCCCCTCCCTGGGCAGGTATGTCCTGACATAAAACATTACAAAGGGCAAATGTCCTGGATTGTAGGACATTAATATGTCCGATATATAATGTAATAGTTGCATTAAATAGTTATGCCTGTATGTAAGAAACGTAAATGTTACATGCAATATGATAAGTAGCCAAAGTCCCACAATAGGTATGTATTGAGGATAAAAGTATGTGCTAACCTGTGTACTGACCATGGCTATGTGTTGGCCTGTAAACACCACTGTGCGTCCTGCAAAGTGTCCAACAATGGCCATATGAAAAGGTGGCAACCCATGGCAAAGAGGTTCTGTTACCAACACAACCGCAATGACTGCAAATATCTGGGACAGAAATACATGGGATAGCTGTCAGTTAGACATATCCCTTTACATATCACTGCAATTCCGGAGGTATGGAAGTATCAGCCTCACCTGCATACTATATAGAAACCAATTAACAATGGCCCAATGTACAATCCCGTAACATAAGTCTACTAACTGATAGCTCTTTAATTAGGGATGGAGCCCACACACATATATATGGAATATGTAGAAATGCAAGCCCCACAAACCTGTATATGCTACGTATACCCACTGACATCCCCCACACTAGAAACTATAGCAATACAGACTGCAATAACAGCACAAACATCCAGTTAGTCAATTACATCTGCAGAACCGTCAACATACCTTGTGAGAGATACAATTAAAGCCACCATGCAAAATTACAGCCGTTATATAATGGAACAAACAGCGATGTTACAGGTTTTGTTTGCAATAGTCTGTTATCAGACATTGGGATGACAGGAACACCCACATGTTGAACCACATACTCTAGCTGTCACACACAATCTACGGGGGACATGAATCCAAAGTATAATTGTCTCTATGCATAGCAGTTGCAATTACACATAACAAAACACAATACAGGCCGTCTCCCCAAAGGTAGGGCAAATGGGCAACGCCCAAGTGGAGAATTAAATTATACCCCACTGTTGGCGCGTAATTGGTGAATGGAGTAGCTGCACAGCTGATATGCAAGTAATTAGTCACTCAGGAACACCAACTGGTGGGAGGAAACCACATGTTACAGATATCGACATATATAAGGATGACTTGCTAGACATTCAAACCATATGCTCATACAAACTACCTGT